>NW_010556721.1:0-64363 GCF_000687285.1 Phaethon lepturus | reverse complement strand
GGGAAATAAAGTAAATGTGTAATGTAATTATCAATACCAGACTCAGAGAAGGATTTATACTAATTTCATGCATGTTTTAACTTTTGAGTGATTTCTTCTATCAACTTTTATTTATATATTTTACATAAAATTTGGACACTAGCCAAAGCATAAGGACTGAACTTTGTCTTAATTTCTCTAAGGATCAAAGCTTTACACTTGAAAGAAAAGACTGATGATTTATTGTCAAGAAGAAAGTGTCATAAGTGAAAATGAAGCAGAAGGACAAAGATGAGCTTAAGCAGCGGGTATTTTGTACTGTAACTGCGAGGGGTGAAATTGCCTTTGCTGTTTTGTAATATTGAGCCACCAGAGTGTATGATAGTATGGAGAAGTGAGTCGTGGCAGAAAGACTGGCTAGAACTAAAACTCAAGTCTAAGTTAGATTTGTGAAAATTTCAGATTCAGGGCTCCAAGTCAGCTGATCTCTGTCTTTGCAGTGGATCTGAAATATGGGATCACAGAGTTGGAACTCAGATAAATTTTAATTAAGTACAAATATGAACGATCCACATCTTTTTTACCAGGTGGGTAATGATTTACGACATAACACTGATTTTTCAGAACAACATGGGAAATTTGCTTTTGGCGGAGATTTCTGAACCTCACAATGGAGGGATGGCTGTGATGCAGTCTTTCTTTTTATCCTATGATAATTTGTAAACGACTGGTGAGGATAGGGTTAACTTGTCTCCCATGAGTTGAACAGATATAGCAGCTGCCTCCCCTCAGTATAAGGACTGCCAGGGAGGACAGCCATCCAAGAAAGAAAGAAATACAGCTTGGCTCAGATGGCAAGTAACTTGCTCTGAAAGGGATTATAACAGGAGTGATCTCTAAGAAGCCTTTCAGACTGGCATACAATCAGACTTCGTTTATGACGAAGAGAAATCTTAACTGCAAGAGGCACTTCTGCTGTTTTCCATGTGTTTCTTCATACAGCTGTTTCTTGAACATGGAACCCCTTTTCACCTGCAACCCCTAAAAAAATATGTGTTGACAACAGCATGACTGTAGACAAGCTTTTCTGTTAATTTGGCACAGCTACAGACAGAAACTATTTTTCGTGAAGAATCCTGGCATCTTAAATCCCTTCACGTAATGACTTTCTACATATTTTGTTGTAGCCAAAATTCTACTCTTTCAACACTTGCATTTGATCAGGGACCAGTCACAAATGCATCTAAAACAGCATAGACAGATTATATTCTGTTAATCACAAGAATTATAGTATGATATCTCATTTCATTATTTCCGCTAACCATACACTATGTGTATAGTTGTAAACATTTTGAGGAGACAAAAACAATTTAGTCACATTCAGTGTGTTCTTGGAAAGTTATATGATGGCAATGTGCATGGTATTAAACCTAGACAGTGAAAGCATGGAGTTGTTTGGAAGTACAGGGAATGGTATGCTGAAGCCATTCTTTCCAAGTATCACTTTCTGTTCTTTGCAATTAATTCCTAGAAGACTCTATTTCGTGTTCCTTAAGTATGATCTGAGGGAGGTTCTGCATATGTAAGGACATAGAATGGCCTCTTCAGGAAGAGAAATCAATTGTCTTACCTGAGTATGAATTAAGGACATGAAAATTAACAGCTTAATAGAAAAATATGTAAAATATAAGTTCCTAAAGAATAGCATTTTATTAAATCATTGAGTCATGAGTTATGAAAAAGTATTTATTCCCCACTTTTCATGTCAAACTCTCTTTAAAGTATGAAGTCATATTAATTATCACTATGCTCTCTGCTTTATGTACACGGAATAAAGTGCCATTTGTTCTTTAAAAATATGAACTGAACCCTGGCTGTTATGGTCAGGAAAAGAATTGTTTTGTTTTATTTTTAAGGAAGCCAAACAACCAGTATTGCACATCCAAAACAAAATAATTTTGTGTATACCAGTTGTTCAAGGTCAAAACTTTTATAATACACATCTTTCCTGTTGAAACTTTTTGAGTACCTTATCAATGACAGATGCGAATGCCTTTCACTATTTTCAAAAGATTTTTAGTATCAGCACAAGATTATTATTAAGAATTCCTTTTTTAAACCAAGTTCTTTTAATGCTCTTTTTTCATACATCAGTAAGACTTAAAATGTAAATTTCTTTTTTCTGCATTTTACATCAAAGATTCAACATGTAAGATTCATAGACTTTAAAGTTTAAGACCGTAGGCATTATATTGAGGTGACTACAATTTCTACTGCATATAAGCTAACTGTTTTACTAAGGATTTACTAATCAGTTCACAGTCTTTCAACTTGGGGGTGAATTCTGCCCTTGGATGAGTGCGTGCAATTCTCTTTCAATTCAATGGGAATCCTTCATGAATGACTCAAGGCAGGAAATGGCCTTTAAAAGGGACTATTTTGCCTTTTAACAATTCATTCACCACAAGGAGAGGCTTTAATCAGTCTCCAGAATAATTTGCTGTTCCAGCAAAATAGCAAACCTCTGACATTATGTTGGGACAGAAGGTGATTAGTCTTCAATATAAACTGGAAGAGACACTGAAGAGGAAACTGAAGCTCTTCCCTGTGCCATGTCCTCTGCTAGAGACATTCCTCCTGCGGTGGTTCAGGTGATGGGGCGATGCCCTGTGTTCAGCAGCATGATGGAAGCAGTCTGGGCTGGGAAAGACATCAACACACAGTTCTAGCTGCTGCAAAATTGCCTTGTGAATCTTTCCACCTGCTTTTCTTTTGCAGGGAGGTTGGAAATGGGGACAAATAGACAACGGCCTCCCAACCCCAAAACTTCCTCTGTAAATTCACACTTAAAACAAGATAACAAAAATATAGTATGAAGAGGGGAATTCACTAGTATCATTGGTCCAGAGTTTTTTGGTGCCCTGGTTTCAGGATATCACTGATATCATAACATTTTCTTGTTTCCCTGAGATGCTCTCCTGCGATCAGAGTAGCTCCAGACATGATTTTGTCACTTAGAAATCAAGATTTGAAGACAAAACCCTATTTGTACATCTCATAAAATTCTGTCCTCAGCTTCTTTTTCTACTTTATCTCTTTATGTTTTCCAATTTCCTCTTTTCATTATGTTAGAGGGTGCAAAATTGTTACAAGGTTAGAATGAAACCATCCTCCTCCCACGTGTTTGTAACCTTGGTATCAGAGATTATATAAAGTATTTGTAAGAAAAAAATCTACAAACATTCCCTCCTCCAGTGTGTGGTCCCTTTGTGGTATTCTGGAAGCACTCTGATTGCGAATTTACAATTATGATACCTCAGAAAAATACCTAAGAAAGGAGGAGGTAGACCTTTATTCTTCATTCCATGAGACTGCCAATCACAACCTTTTAAAAATAAAATTTACTTCAGTCCAGAATGTTTTGCTGTCTTAAGAGGGGTCATTCATTCTTAAACCAAGAAGTGAAGAGAGTCCTAAATTCCAACTATGTCCTCAGCAGGTTCAAATGATATTGCAGGTATTCAGAACTAGCACAGTAGAAAGCCAAAGGAGATTTATAACTTACATGAGTTTTTGTTCATTAGCTGCAGGAAAAAATTTAGTCTTTCTTCAGAATCTTTGATTACATTACACACAAAATATTTTGAAAAAGCACTGTAAAAGAAAACTTCTATAACCAGAGATGGATGTAGATTATTTTGAGCATCAGTTTTGGACTTCCAGCTCCCCATGATACTCCAATTCTTTTATTTTAAAGGTCCTATCAAAAGATCACAATTAAAATAGTTGTAATGTAGCTTTGAAGCTTTAAGTCTCATTTTGAAATGAAGAAGTGCAGCTGCCCAGTCATCAAGTTTCCATGGTGGCATTATATTAACAAAGTGGTGGTTATTCATAATTTTGCATGTCGTTGTGCTTGCACGTCGTTCTTTTGTTTCTGAGAGAAGGTGCAGAGCTGCCTCAAAGAGGAGCAACTCCAGGAAGAAATTTTGTATCAGACACGATTCTTGCAGGATTTGTGACAGATTTTCCAAAGGGCTATGCTCTGAAAATCTATAATCAAACGGGATGTATTGCAATTAGGCTAGATTTCTTTGAGGTAGGTAGCATGGTGTGGTGCTGAAAAAAATTTAAACCATCAAAAAGCACCAGTTAACATGATCTATAACCTTCTTCACCCTGTGTGGTGTGGTTGTGAACATACAGGGCTCCATCCCTTTCTGCCAACTCTCCTAGAAAACATCTGGGGTCAAAGGGGCCAGAGCATTACCTTATTCATACTCTTTGTGCTCATTCTCTCAAGAGGGAAGCAAATGATCCTTTGAGTTAGCTTGTTTACTTAAATATGTAGACAAATTGCAAAACCCTATTCTGGGAAGATGACCATCAGACAGTAGCCAATGAATCATGAACACAGCAGCTGGAGACAATTAGGAATAAACTTCATTAAAATTTGTTTTAATGGCAAAGAAAGAAATTCTGTACCCAGAAACTTTGTAACTGAACTTTACATACCATTCATTCGTTTGTCACTTACTTACTTATCTGAACTTACCCTTTCATGTAAGTTCTCTACGGCAAGAACTGTATTATTATATTTGTTTTTAAAGTACACGACAGTAGGATACCTGGTGCATTGGTTAAATAAATACCTAATGATGATAGTACTAAAAAATTGTGATGGAAGTACAGCCATTAAAATTTTGGAGTATGTTTTGGGGAAGCATATAATGCTTTTATTATTATGTAAGGACTCTCAGTTTCATCCATTCCTGATGTCAGTACCTTTGCACTCTCAGTGCAAGAAAGAAGGTTTTGTTACATTTGGCATAAAAAGGGTTATCTGTGTTCTAAAAATAGAAGCACATTTAGGTAAATGGTAAAATCCTTACTTGTTGATTTACAGAGTGCTAACGGTAAATCACACATAAACCTTTGCTTCTTGAGGGTCATTTCTGAAGTCATTTCATTGTCCTGTGCTTTAAGCTCCTGAAACGTTCTCAGGCAAAATGTGAAAGAGAAGATTTGAGTCAAAGGAAATACTACATATTATAACACTAAGTGAAAAGGCAACAAGTAAAGTAAATTAATATTTTACTCTTGCATCTATTTTGTAGAAAATGCCCATCACAGGAATATAGCAAAAACAGGCTTTTACCCCTTACTGGAAGCTGCTTTTGGAGCAAGATGAGTATACTGAATGGGTTAACCAGAAAAGAACTGCGTTATAATACCTGCCATCTATGATTATTATAATCTTGCAGACAATTATAATTACAGTGTGTGATGTCTGTTTATGTCTGTGAAAGCTTTGATTGTGTAGTCTTGTCTGTATTACACTGCAAAACAGCATAAACAATTATATTGTATAGTAACTCTAATCCAGTGCTAATGCCCTGAGCTATGGATGTCACTTCAAATTGCAAGGATTTATGTGATACTTATATCTGCCTTTTTCAGGTGAATTTGACCACAATGCACTCAGTGTTAAACTGATTTGCAGAATCTGGAAGCTGATTAGTAGACCACAGAGAGGAATGGAATTACTTAAATAAGAGCAGATATAATAAAATCATAATTACTCCAGAGTTTCATTTTCTCATACAGAAATGAAAAGAGATGCTGAACTTTGCGATGATTAAAATATTATGATAGGACCTCTCAAATTTTAAAGACAGAGTTGATTTTATGGAGTAGGGTATATTCAAATTCATCATAACATGTTACTAATGTGCATGTTGCGTTCAAAATAAAACCATGCCTCTACTTGATTCTTGCACAAACCACGCCTCTACTTGATTCTTGAAAAATTCTGAGGACTGGAAGGTAACAACCAGAAATAAATAAGTGGCCATTGTACTTTATTTATATTTGTAAATGTTATTTTTAATTTATATGAGCATAGGAAAGAAATGGACTGGCAGAACTGAAAACAGATTTTGTGTGCAGCTAATGCCATCTCTCAACTTGAGATGAAGTTGAACCTCTGATCTAGAGGTAACCGGTTCACTAGCCAAAGGTTTCCAGAGACATAATAAGGAAACTGTAGAATATGTTCTCGCACTATGTGATGTACATGTACAGCCCACATAAAGTGTCACATCCTATTTGTTACATACGTGGGGTCACTGAGGGAAATAATGACACAGCATGAATGCGCAGTCCAGTGGGGCTGATAAGTCACTCTCTTAGTAGTGCCCAAATTGTAAGAGATCTTTGGTTTCCCGCTTGCCAGCTGCAGCCAGGGTATGAGAACGGACGAACTAGACGAAGTTGGTGCCAGAGCCCCCTCTTGGGGTTTTGGCTGCCTGGGCTCGGGGCCAGCACTGACAGTGCAGCTGTGCAGCCTTGAATCAGAGCGCTGTTTGAGGAAGAGCTGTAAGAAGCCTTAGCAGAGGCCGTCCCCTTTCACTCAGGAGCTGCACTAAAGCTGGGCAACTGGGCAACTAAAGCCTGGGCTATGCTGCAGCCACGCAGGTGCCTGGCCACATGCCTCACTGATCCAGAGTTGACCCGCTGACCAGGACTTCCTAGCTTGACTTACTGATTAAGGACTTGCATGCTAGCCAATGTGTTGGCTAACTGTCCCCGGACCTGCCCTGCTCTCCTTGTTCAGGTACTGTGGGACTGTGCCACTTGTCAGCCAGGCCATTGCCCCTGCTGCCTTGCTACCACCCTTGGCTCTGGCTCACCGCCATAGCAGAACAGCCTGCTCTTGCTGCTCCTTCTCTGTTGGAGCCCAGTGTGATCCCAGTTTGTCCACTGCTAGAATTAAGAAAGCATCTGAAGACGATAATCTTTACGGTTTAGTTCACCCTGTTTCAGCTTAGCTTTCAATTTCTGTGGAATGAGGGAATTTTTTTTTTAATGTGCATTTCATGTCATTAAAATTTTGCAGGCCCATGAAGGGAGAGGTTGATAACTTGTACTTTTAATGAGACTAAAGTAAAACACTAACTTTTTGACATCCCAATCTTCTCATATGTAATGCTTTTACTCTCATTTAAATTTATTTATTTGGAAGTACATATGTCAGATCAAGCCTCTGAGTGCCAATAATACAATAATGTTTCTAGGATGCTGTAGTAGTAGTGAAGATGTATTCTCTACATCATCACAAATGTAAATCAGAGCAGGTAACATTGCACATGCGTCTTGATTCATTCTATATAAACTTAGCAAACAATCACAGAACTACAGTAAGGCAAAATGAACATCTTCATGCATACTGTTTATGTTCCAGCTTGCTCCATGTATATAGAAATAAATGAAGACATTTAAATTAAAGCAAGCTTTGGCACAAACACTCAAGCACACTCTACTAAGTGCATGATTTTTTTTTTCTTTCTCATGATTTAGAATCCAATAACTAAGAATGTTTTAAGACAGAGGAAATTGCTTACAGAAAAGTGAGACTATCATTTTGCCAAGGCTGGTGCTTAATTTATCTGTGAAGCATTTGTTTGCAATTTGTTAATTTCCTCCTTGTCTAAAATTAAACTAAGCTTTCATGAATGGCCTTTCCATTCTTTATAAAACTATCATAATAAAGAGCTGAAACAAAACCCAGATACAGATACTACAGCTAGTGTCATGAAACACAATTTTAAAAGTTATAATGTAGTTTTCATTTCCTTCTTAAAAAAAAAAAAATTCCTTTTTAACTGCCTGTTACAGGACTGACTGTGGTTCCCCAGGAACCTGCAGATTTCTAACAAATACAGTAAATAGTTTTTATGCTCATACTGGTTTGTGCCATTTGCAGACTTTGTAAATCAGTTGTATTCATCAGTTAGATACCACATAAAATTTCTAAGTGAGACGCTGAAACATGAAAGGCTCATTGAGAACTCTGTTATACTGGAAAAGTCCAGTTTGCATTTTACATGCAGAAGTTCAGTCAGTCAATAAAATTAAGGTGCAAAAAAATTTTTTTTTGAAAACGAGGGGAACCAAATTCAGGAATATAGATTTTTCTGATGTAGTTTTTTTAAATGGTCTTCCTAACTGAAACCAGGAATACCAGACATAGGCAAGATAAAGGAAGTCTATATGCATCTATTAATGAATTAAATAATTGCTTTGAAAATAGTTTCGTTTAACACTTGAAGACTGCAAAAAGGGAAACAGGTTTTATCTAAGTACAGGACAGTTCTTTTCTTGCTTTCTTAAGCCTCTGAATCTGTTCAAGAAGACAGGAAGAGAACAAAGTGCTGGTGTGCTGTTCCAAAACAGTGTAAGTAAGTTCTACACTTGCCCAATGGCAGCAGCAGGCTGTTTGCACATACTTACTATGCATACACCTGCATTCCTTCATGGTGCGCAAACTGGTGTTGCAGCGTAGGAACAATAATTATAATAAAAGCTACCCAAATTTTAAAAATGCCTTCCTACTAAGATCGTTATGATTCTACTGTCTGGCTCTGTGCACGTATATATGTGCCTGCATAGATGTGTCCCTGAGATTTACAAGAGAGCCTGAATAGCTCCATACCCAGAGGATCGCAGCTGTTTATTTTTTAATACTGGGTTCGCTTGTAGCCACAAGGGTGTAGTTTTGTATAGAACCCAGAAACACATTGTAGTATGCAAGTCCTCACTCTATCTATACTGCTTGTTAAAAAGTTTTGCTGCAACTTTTCTGACAAACATAGGTCGGTCAGTTTTGAGTAAGCTCTAATTAGTAATGGGTCTCAGGATAAGTTCCCTTTAAACATTTACCAACAGTATTTCATTTTTGAATCACCTGCAGTAGTGTGAACCTTCGACCATGAAAACACACACAAGACGTTACTTGACTGCAGGTATGTAGCGACATAGTTATGCCTTTCTCCACAACTGGAATGATCAACTCCTTTCTACTATTATCTCATGATACTTATACAAAAATATGTATTGGTATTAAAGTTGCGGCCACTGGTGCTTTACCGTTAAATCATACAAAAGCTAAATTTTCTAGAAATCTTAAAAAGAAGCTGCTTCAGTCTGAATATCTAAGTTGAAATATTTTATTTTAATTGAAAGGAAAGCAGTCTGATTTTCCTTTGTTATTATGTTAAAGTTACTACCAGAAGAAGGAATAAATGAGGATAGATCAATAAGCAGTACACAAAATTAAAACTTCATTAATAATAGACAACCACATTTCAAATAAATGCTCTGGCTTTTTAATATTAAGCTGACCTAGCATTTTTTACTCCTTAGTCACACACAGAAATGTTGCTGTGCAGTGGACTGTAAACAGCACGAAAGTCTGACCGTTTTGCAGATTTATGGAATCCCAGTAGGATTTTCTTGCTAAATATAGACTACATGCTATACTCACAGGCAGAGTATTAAAACAATGTTAATGCCCTGATATCAGCACTGCCAGGAAAGCATGGATACTTTGAACTATTGCTGTTCCTGGGCAAGCTTGTCATTTCAAAACTTGAATGAAAGCTAAGATTCTCAACACATTCTGTATCAAACACTTTGAAAATGACCCACAAAAATATTGTAAATGAATACATAATTTCTTAAGTTATTGGAATGTTATCCAAAAATATCTGACTTCTTAACAAGCCTTTTTAATCACTTTAATTACCCTCACTCTAAGAATGACTGAATGTGCAGAGTGCATAAAGGGAAAGCTATTTGTTTGCAGACAGCCTTCAAAGTAAAGGTGATACTGTAATTGGCTACAGGTTTAGCTTTTCCATCATCACTCTCACACGTGAAGGTCTTCAGTGTCTGTCAAAGCAACAGCCACTCTACTGACAGTTCACTGGATCTTCAGTCTACTGTAACTTTGCAGAAACAGTTGTGAAGAAAAAATGCATTCTCTGAATAGCCAGCTATAGATTATATATTGGATATAGTTGATATATATGTCTGTAAAGTGCTTTTATTTATTATATGTTAAGTTTTTGCAGAATTGCATCTGGTTTCCATTTGTGAGGCAGAGGCATGCTTGTGCACATATCCTGCAATACTTTTTTCTACATTAACCGGGTGTTTGAAATTATACTAATACAGAACACTTCATTTTGTCAGCTTTTTGTAGTGGAGAGACATAAAGTGACTTTTTGAGTGATTTTCACTGTCTGTGATTGGGGGGGAAGGCAGAAGAGGGCATGGTGGAATGCTTTAGAAGAATCTCTACCAAGTGATGCCACTTCATACCAAAACATTTGTTCATTCTGCAAGGGAAAATGCAGCTGGATCCAAATGCCTGAGAGCAGTGAAGCCCCCAGTAGCCAGCCCCCCATGAGATACACAAACACCAGCAGCTCTCACCTCTAGAGACCCCCAGACCCCACGGTCCTTTTGGTCTTTCTCTAGAGTTGGTTGAGGCTCCAACAGTCAGGTTCTCCTATGGTTTCACCCTTAGACACACACATACACAGACACATGCACACACACAGAGACAGGCACACACACATGGCTCCCTGGTCACTTCACAAACTCGCTAGTTAGTCCAGTTTGATCTTTGCTAGTGCTCACAGGCTCACTCACGCATCTGCAGGTGCTCCAGCTGATGGCACACACGGACGCTGCAACCCACGGTCTGACTCCATTTGGTGCACTCATGCACGCAAAATAGAGAGCCCCTCACCCAGGAAAAGAGTTGGGAAAGAATTTAATAAGCAGATAGGACAGATTGCACTCATCAGACGCAATGCCTGGCCACACAAGCATACACACCAGCAAACTATTTAGGTGTGACAGGCCCTTTTTATCCCCTTATTCCTCCCACACTTGATCCTCCACAGATGACTTAAATTCCTCCCTTTTGTTCCTCCCCTAAACATCTCATAGTAATTCCTGTGCAATCCTGAGAAATGCTCTTCTCCTGCATCTCATAATCTGTCCCATACCCTTAGGCAGCAACCCACAGCAGTCCAAAAGGTGCTCCACCATTGATTCATCTTGATGGGTTTCACACCTGGACAATGGGGCTCCGGCTCTCCTGGAACAGGTCTGATTGATAGGATGTCCCTTCCTTTCAGTCCTTAATTTGCATTCCTCACCTGCTTTTGTGCCCGTGTGGTCCTCTGGTCAAATGGAGATGGGCCTTTGATGGGCCGATGGCTCCTGTGATGGGCCGGAAAGAGACCTCCGTCACCTGCCATTGTGACTCTGTGCTCCTTTGTGGGTGTGCAGAAGAGCATAGCATAACACATTCTACAGGTAGGCTGTATTAGAAAGGATTCAGCAGGCAAAACATCCTCAAAACACACCATCCTCAAAACAGCACAGACAAGAAGTTGCTGGACCTCAAGTATGGGTTTGTGTAGTAACAGCATCTTACCTCGCAGCAGGTGTAGGGACAACTCTCCTCATATCTGGTAATGCCCGTGATTAGAACAGCATCGGCTGCAGTAAGCGATTCCTAAAACTGTTACCTACTGTCACAAATAGAAGCGGAAGTTTTCTTATATTTACTTGGGTAAATAGAGATAAACTCTTAGTGCATATTTAGTCTACGGAAGCAGGAGAGAACACGATAGTCCCAGGTAATTTGCTTGCAAAGTAAAAGTCTTGTTGACCATTGTGCAGTGTAACTGAGTTGGAAACAGAAGATGTGTTGGTTCCATTTGAGTTTCAGCTGACAGGTTATAGACCGTCCGGAACTAGTGGGGATTTAGGACAGAGGTGTCCAAACTACACCTTGCTGTCACTGATAATTCGATGACAACTCTATCAAATCTATTGATCGTGTTCATGTGGTTTCCTTGCTTCTGTACTCTTGCAATTTCAATCTGTTGTTTATTTTTGTACCAGTTTGGAACTTTAATTAATATCAATAGGCAGGACTTTCATCTGTCATCTTCCCTAGCAGAACGATAGCAAATGAACTTTTCAGATTAAATTCTCAATGATTTTGTGGATGGTAGAACCATATGTTAAAAAAAGAATGTAAGGGAGTATTGTGGGAGAGAACCCTCAACCAAGGACCACGCTATTACTGAAGGTTATCTTTCGTATGTAACGCATACCAGGTATTAGAAAGGACTCAGGATTCTCCATTTCAATTACTTTTATGAAACGTATGGAATAATTTTAGAAAATAATTTTGTGTATAATTTAAAAGAAGACACAGACCCCATGTGAATGCATATAACATAGCAGGGTGAGCTAAAGGGTATCATAACTCCCTATTAGTCTCTTAAAGAAGTTCACATCTGCTGCTGCTGAGATAAAGTAAAATGTACAGGCTTCTAGATTTCCACAGATCTTAAACATTCAATAAGTAGTGCAGGGAACTATTTGAATATCATCACATTAAATCAATGGAAAACACAGATATTACATTAAAATGGTGTTAAATGTCTGCTAGCATGAGTGAACCAAGTATTTGGCACAGTGCATTAAAATGGGATGACCTGGAAATGTCTGTAATACCTCCATTAAGATGGAACTACATGTTTGGGGGTTTCATTGTGTGTAAGCCAACTACAAAAATAAACAATTTGTTGTAAATAAAGAGTAAGAAAGATATAATACTGAATGTATATAATTTAGTAGTATGCTCTCCCTTTAAATTGATTTTAGTTTTGACCATCTTCTCTCAGAAAAGATTACATCAATAATAGAAAAGCATTTCAAAAAACATTACTGAAGAAATGTAAATGACTTCACAAATTTGAGTAATGTGAAAGATCAGCTGTTTCATTAGAGTGAGAAAAGAAAGAGTAAAATACACGGAACAAGCTGTAAGAAGAAAATACATGCCATAGATATTCAACCTACGGAACATATTACCATGACATACTACTAATGCCTAATGAATTTCAGATTTGGAAGTCATATAAACTTTTATGTTAATTAACATAAATCAACATATAGAAAGTTAACAAAAAGTACTTCGCCTCTAGGTAGATTATTTCAGGTATACTTACTGTGGAGCCCTTTGTGACTTCCCCTGAAGTATTTGCCAATTTATAGAAAGAGGAACTGGACTGAAAGTGTAGGGAGTTTCTGATTCACAATATATGTGTGACTGTATTTTATTATATAAAGCTCAGAATATTCTCCTGAAGTATGGCTAAGCATAAGCTTGAATTTTTGCACCAATATATTGCATCTATATAACATGTCTGATTCCTCTGCCTTTGGAATCAGGAGAGCAAAGAATTTGCTGGTTTTTCCTGCTTGGTAATTTTTTTTTCCTGTTTATATGTTCCTTTTATGTGTTGATTGTACTGCACAGAGCAATACTAATATTTTGTTATTGAAAAACAGGATGAAATGCCCTGCAAAGTATTTTAAGGTTTCTCTTAGGGTGCTTCATATTAGGCTTCCCCCACTCCCAACTCTTCCATATTTAATGTGTTTTAAAGACGAGGAATGTAATTTATTGTCACCAGAGACAGTATTCTTAGTAAGGCACCATGAATGATTGCTGTCAACATTCAGAGACGTATCTCCTATTCTGAGAACTAGCTCTAACAAAAACATCCTTTGTTCTCAAGAAAACACACATAAGATCAAAGTATTAGCAAGGCTGATCTCAGCTATAACATATTCTGTATGTCTAAAACGATTATGAAATTTTATTTATGTAAACACCCTTTTAAAACTTCCAGATGAGTGTTAACTAGTTATTATAGTGTTTCACAAGATCTTCTTGGCAGAGAAACTTCTCTCTGCTGCTAGATAAAGCAAGACTTTTTTAATATATATTATTCCTTAGCGATAGTGGTGGGTTCTAAAAGAGCAGTTATCCCAAATATAACTGATAAATCACATTCTTGGGGTAAGTTGTATGGTACTATCGGGATATTTGTAATTCATCACACTCCTTTTTATGTTTACTAACTTTGATGTTAATCCATGAGTAGGATGTCCTTCAGTGAATGAAATCTATTTTTACAGCTGTTTTAAAATTGATTGGATTGCAGGCACGCCTACTGAAATCACTCAACCAATTGAAGAAACAGAATGAGATTTGGATTATAGGGTTTCAGATAATACCAAGTCCCTTGTGAAAGGTATGTTATTTCTTTTCTTTGTTCTGCTTTTGGAAAAATATAGCTGTGGGTTGGGGTTTTTTTCAACTGTATAGGTCATAGGAATTATAAAGATTTCCTAAGCAAAATCACAGTCTGTGTTCTGAATAAAACTAATCCAGGACAGAGTGATTTGCAAGGGTATTTAGTATGTTATATATGATTGTCATTGGTGTTCTTTCACAGAGATAGGAAGATGTCCTTTAGCTATCGGTTCAAAACAATTCAAATATTTCAATTTTGATCATTATTTAACCACATCATTGGTTAGCAAAGCTCTTACAATACACAATTATATTACACAACCATTAAAGGTAGAAATCAGTTTTGCCAAAGTGACAACCAAAGCTGGTTCCTTACAGCCAGAGATTGAAAGGCTGCTGCCTTGCTAACCAAATTCCTTGAAGTCAGTGAGTCCTAGGAAGAGAAACTGGATTCAAAGGATTTCAGCATGCTCATCTTCATAAGCTGAAGGTGTAGAAAATAGTGATGCCATAGAGAAAACCAGTTGACTACAGCTGGGGAGTCTACTGAAAATCTTGGCATTTTTCTTTCAGAAATCTTGTGGCCTACTCCTTTGGTTATCTGTGGACTGTCAAGGCACTGAAATTGATGTCAATGCAGATTTTCATATACTTATTTTTTCAGAAAAGCCTTTTATTTGCAGAAAAAGCTGCCTGAACAAGCCCTAGAAGAGTACATTTCTAGTATCAACAAATATATATGACCTTAACTGTTTTTTTGACTAAAATAATGCTCATTGATCTGAAATCATTGCATTCTTTTTCATTTTGTAGCTTTTGTGTGTTAAAATATATTGACTGAATATATCCCCAGTAACACTGAAAAAATGTGTAAACTTGTTTGTATGTAAATATAATAAGAGAGGTAATTTATATTCAACTCATAAGGCTTTTAGCACTGTCCACCATAACATGCTCAGAAGTAAATTAAGGTACAGTGACGGAGTTACTACCAAGTGAACTGAAAACCCTTCCACATTATCTAACCAGAGTGATAAATCAGTATAGGTTCCACAAGGATCTGTCCTGTGTTTGGTTCAGTATTTTTGTTATTGATTTGCATCGTGGAATAGAAAACAGACATCACATTTGAAGATGACACAACTTAGAAGTTGCAAGTATAATGGAAAGCATAACTGCATTCAAAAAGTTCTTCATAAATGAAAAGCTGATGCTGAAAAGAGGCTGCCAGCAATGATCAGCTATACAGACACAGCATGGGCAGTAACTGGTGAGGGAGGAGTTCTGCAGAACACTATCTGAAACAGCAAGTTTCATACCTTGTTGGTCAAGGCATGGTGAATTATCCTTTTGGTCTGCCTTTTTTCAGAGAAGGCTCCAGGGAGACCTTATTGCAGCCTTCCAGTACTTAAAGGGGGCTTATAAGAAAGATGGGGACAGACTTTTTAGCAGGGCCTGTTGCAATAGGACAAGGGGTAAGGGTTTTAAACTAAAAGGGTATAGCTTCAGACTAGATCTAAGGAAGAAATTTTTCCCAATGAGGGTGGTGAAACACTGGAACAGGTTGCCCAGAGAGGTGGTAGATGCCCCATCCCTGGAAACATTCGAGGTCAGGTTGGACTGGGCTCTGAGCAACTTGATCAAGTTGAAGATGACGCTGCTTATTGCAGGGGGGTTGGACCAGATGACCTTTAAAGGTCCCTTCCAACCCAAATTAATCTATGATTGTATGATTCGATGATATCAGCTGGAGGACTGCATCCGGTCTTGGAGAATGGTACTTAAAGAAGTTGTGCACATCCGAACAGATCCAGAAAAGAGGAACAAAATGAACAGAGATCTGAAAAACATGATCTATGATTACAGGCTGGAAGAAAGTAGCTTAAAAAGGCTGAAAGAAGGCAGTAAGGAAGGGAATATGTTACTAATCTGGCCTATGCTGGATATGATGAGAAAGAATAGCCTAAAATTGCAGGACAGAAAATTCAAACTACACGTTACAACCTACCATGTAAATAGAAAGTATAATAACATATGGATGTAGATAGATTCAGCAGATTGTAGAATCACTGCTAGCTACGTGAATCTTAAAGACAGGTTTGGTGGCTTAGTTCACCCAAAGCTCAATACCACCCCAAAGTCAGTTTTTATTATGTGATCTTAATTAAAAACCAATAAAGTGACACAATCTTAATGAAAAACAAGCATTAATTCCATTTGCAAAATGTGATTGTCAATTTACCCATTCACATGAAATGTAAAGTACAATTTATCTTCCTAAATATGAAGGTACCAATGACTAAGCATTGTTTTAGGAGGTAGGAAAGAGCGTTTTCCTTTTTGGTTTGTTAATGATTCACCTCTGAGCAGCACTGAGTATTTCCGCAGGTTATAGTAGCATCTAAACATGCTCAGAAGACCTTGGCATTTTCAAAGCTAGGAAGGGAAGGCAACGGAGTGATGAAAGGGAACTTTTCACCACTGAGTTAGTATTAAGAAAAACAGAAAGAGTGGGAGGGAGAGAGGGGGATTTTTAATATGAATAGCTCTCAAAGATAATCTGCTATAAAAATAAGTGTGACTCCCCACTGACATATTCCTTTCCATTAATACAACTTGAAGATGCAGGGTTGTACATAAGCCAGAAACCATGAAGTATATTTTAGCTTGACAGCTAGATACAAATAGGGTGAGAAAAACTTTTGGAACTTACTAAGTACTAGGTAGAGGTATAGTAATCTTTTCATTTCTCTACCAATTGTGTTCATTCCTGTATTATCTTTTTTGTTTGTTTTTATTTTGTAAACGAATACATTTATTTCAGCATTGTCTCAAGTCAGGTGAATTTATTTATTCTATGACAGAGGTTTATTCCATTTTGAAGTATGTGCTGAACCTGCAGACAGGGACAATCAAGCACTCTAGCATTTCCTACCATGTTGTTAGAAGCCAACATTGTCTCTGCTCTAACTGAAGAGCTGATAATGTAGGCAACTACAGTTAAAAAAGTTTTTAGATGTTGACCAAACAAATTGTTTGGAATGCGTCGGACCATCCTTAAAACTGTTGCTGAAGCCTTTTAGGACCAGATTTCATAAGATACATCAGGAGTAATTTAGATACAGTTCATTCTGTTTTGGAAGAAAAGGGTAGATTTGGTGATTTCTTATGGTCCATTCCTATTTTCCAAAAGCCCATGTGTATGCCCATTATGCAATCAAAGAAGGTGTTGAAGAATAGGTAGGTGACAGAGATTACCTTTAATCCAGTTAACACAGACAGCAAGAGCAATGAAGACCTCACAAACTTTTGAGAGCTGTACAGGTTTTCTGGCATCCAGGATGCATGATTGCAGGCTCCATTATTCCAATGTGCCATTGCCCAATATTTTTACATCTACCATGTTCTCTTTCTCTAAAGTCAACAACGTTTAATATATGAACCTTAACTGGAGACCTGTCTATTATTTTCCATTACATATATAAGAAGGTCCTTACTATGTGCCTAAGTTCAAATGGCACAAATCTTGTCCAAAATGAGTGTCACTTTCTATATACCAAGCATACAGTCCAGATTCAGCAGAACTATTGCAGATTAGTAAATTTGCATGATTAGCTGAACCATGATTGCTGTCTCTGCGGATGTCCCTCCTCTGCAGAAAGTGAAAGAAAATATGACTTGACTTAAACTGAAGTGAGAAACTGACTGGCTAATTGACTATAACAACAAGATTTACCTAGTAACCTATAAAAGAGAACGGTTCCTTAGGGATCCCCTCCTATGTCCCCAGCTAAAAAGTACTAAAACATTTATTTCCAGAAAAAAAGATTGCTGAGAAAATCGTGGGTATTGCACTTTGTAATCACTCTTTGTATGTTTTGGTCTATGTTTTTGTTTTCTGAACTATTTCATAAAGTTAATTGATAAACTAATTGATATCCCTATAAAAGATTTTAAAATGTGTCTGTGTAAGAAAATACAGGCATTGAAGGGAATTTAAGCAAAGTCGTTTTATTAATAGCATACTCAGTTACCACAGCTCAGCTGACATATTTTTACTTCCACTCTGGAAGCCTTTAGTCTAAGGCTTTATTTTCTTAAGCCAGACTGGCAGCACTGAACGAAACAACTCAATAAAACCAATTTGGATACAATACTTAGAACTGGTACTTACTGCAATATCCAGTGTTGGTGACAGGCTGTCTGGAAACCTGCCAATGCTGATTTAGCAGTATATGCCAGCTCAGTGAGTCAGAAACAGTTTTTACATGTGCCAGCTCAATTGTGCAAGGTTGCTCAGAAACCCCTTTCAATTTCCATGCAGAATAATTGCTGTATTTCCAATCTACTTTCCTTAGGAGAAAGGAACAAAGGAAAGGAGAAGCATCAATGGAATGGCTTTTACTATCAAATTTGTAGCGTGCTCTGGAAGGTCACTGCTTTGAAAATATTTCACTGTAAATGAATATTTAGGTCATGTGATAGTGGGTGCAGCTTTCTGTCATTCAAGTATGCAAGAGAGAAAAATAGTAATGGAAAAGACTAAGTGCTATGAAACACTAGGAATAAAGGTTTAAAAAGTCACTTGTTTAGAAAAAAATAGTTTAGCAAAGACTCGGGAACGTACATGTATAGTTTTATGTAAATTTAGCCCACATATCATATCTGAGAGCAAAAGAGAAAGATGGAACACAGATATGATCTTTTTAAACATGTCTTTAATGAAATGATCTCATAACAATACAGTTGTTGGGATAATACTTTCCCCCAAGTATAGAATGAGTTTGTAGAAAATGCCAGTTTCAGTCCAATTCCTGTAGAGGTCCTCTGTTTAGCTCAATATGAAATATGAAAACAGTGTTTTTAAGAACTAAGCCACAATAGCTATTAATCATTTGCCTAGGACAGCATCATTGCTGACTGGTTAGATAAAAGGCAAAATGTAATTTAGTCTTTATGGAAACCAGAACCCAACTGGAATAGGCTTCAATTGCTTGATTTAAAAAATAGTAAAAAAAAACTGGGTAAGAGGATAAAATGTACGTTATAATAGTCACTGAAATCAGTAACCATCACTAACCAAGTACCTGTGACAATACTAGTACAGTGTAAAACAAAGAAAAGTTGCCATCTACTCAAATTTCCCGTATAAGGAAATTACAACCTCAGTAAGAGAAACAACATCCTTTGAACACCCAAACCCACGTTCCCAAAATCTAGTTACAATAGCCGGAACAGGTGATTGGAAAATGAAATTCTCCCTTCCTAGGCTTTGAATGAATAACCAGCATGCTCAGTAACACTATTTATTCCCAAGGGTGAAGCACCTCCTTGTGCTCCCACCTGTCTTTCTCATGTGACAAATGAACCTTAGTTCCAATGGGTTTAAGAGTCAGATAACTTTCTGCTATTTTTAACCTCTGAAAAATCCCTCTCAGCATTTTTGTCTGTCTTTTCTGCTTCCACCACTGACTCTAACAAAGCTGGCTGACCTTCCCATTAGAATTCCTTCTTGATGAGTTTTCTATGCCTGTTCCCTTTTATTTCATGTCTCATCTTTATCAATATCAAGCAGGCCTCTGTAGCTAAAGCCTTGCTTTTGCCATTCTAATCACTTGAAACACTGAAGAACAGTTTCTTTTACTTGCTTCTAGACATTATTTAACTTCTACACTTCTCCAAAAGGAAGTACTCAAGAGTTCTTCACAGCTGGTGAGGTTCTTATAATAAACACTTAGATGATAAAACTAAAAGGAAAAAAATCAAGAGTTTTTTTTAATACTGACCCCACTTCCTCCTTAAATAAGGCTCACAAAAAAATAAAAAAAGAAATAAAAAGATGCAAGAGGAAATTTTTTTAAAGTTTTAAATTATTTTATCATGGTTAATCGAAAAGAGCCATTTTAACAAAACCGTCAAGGATTAATAACATCAAGGTTAATTTTAATTTTGGTATATTTTAAATTTAAATCAGTGTCAGTGTAAGTAGGCACTGTTAAATCAAGACCAGATGAGGTTTTGAGCGTATTAAAACACCTGCATTGAAAGACACATGCAAAAACTGTAAGTCCAAAAAATGTTAAAAACTATAAAATCAAATATACCTTCAAGTAGAAAAACCACATACTGAATTTGCAAGCGTCCATGTAATCTGTTGTCACAAGGTTGGTTGTTCATATACCACATTCTTACATTGCAAAATTTAGCTCATGATACCTTAACCTTCACTGAGAGAAATATAGCCATCTGAGAAATGTAGCAGGTGTCATTGCAAAATATTGCATCATATAATGATAGTACAAGTGTCATAGTGACATATTATGCCAGATTTGTGGTCTGGTGGTCTGTACAGATCAGCTACTGAGCAGTGCAAATACATAACAGGGATGGAGTTTTATGTCCTCTTTGCAGGATGGAAATGAAGTTGCCTCTTGGCAAGGCAAAAACTTTGGAACAAAAGAGATGAACAATTTAGAATTCATTTCTGAATTATATGTATCTTCACTCAGGGACATACGCATGGTCAAAGGCTATAGGGACCAGCAAACTTCAGCTCAACCAGGCATAACCTGAAACCCAGTATTAGAATAAATTCTATGGTCGTCTTTGTTAATCAGAGTCTGTCATTTTTTCTACTAATGAACTAAGTCTTATTACTGATGAAATGTCACAACACATTTCTGCACAGCTGCTGAGGAAAGTGAATGTGTTGGTCAAATGACTTTTGATATAAAATATCTAACCTTCTGCAATAGCAGCTTTGAAATGACTGACATAATAAGGAAGGTTTGAACAGCACTAGATAATCTGATGGTTGGCAAATGCAATACTGAGCACAGTGTGTTAATTATGTTGTCTACATGGGTGGCAGTTCCTTACGATATATGTCTACGTGTGTGCAATTTGAAAAAAAAAAAAAAAGAAGAAAAGTGAGAACATGGGATTTTGATAGTGGTGGATCACTGAATTCCCAATAAAGAACATGGCTGGTATTCTCAAGAATTCCCAGCATAAGCATGCAACAAGCATATATCTATTCTCATGCCTTAATCTCTCCCTGCAGTAAAACTAGTGAACAGTGGAGTAAGTCCAGTAAATTAAAACATATATATTAAAAGCATATCAAATCATCATACAGTAAATTGAATATTACTCCAAAAATTAGGGGTTGTATGGTAAGGTCGCCATTGGCCTGTAGAAAGGGTGGCTGCTGACCTGTAGAAAGGGTGGCCATTGACCTGTAGAAAGAACAGATACACATAACCTAAGGGAGTTAATGTGCAATGATTGGAGTGTGGGAGACAGTCTGGTCCAGTCATTTTTTTTTTCCCTGCTCATCAAACTGTTTCTAGCTGTGGTGCTGATTTTTGTTCCTTTGAGGAAAATAAGCTGGGGTATATTGGAAATCAGTCAGAGAGAGAGAGAGAGACTTTTCCCCAATTATTATTAAAGGAGCTCGTTGAGAAAAATTAGAGTTGGAAGCTAGCCATGATGGAACAAATAAAATCAGGTTCCAGAATCTGGTTAGGAAAGAGCACTGTGTTCAAGGGATCTCATAACGTTGTGTTTGTAAAGCTTTTGCTGTTTCTTCTCCATATGATATCTTCTTACAAAAAAAGTGTTGTATCACAATTCAAAGAGAAGAGCACTGAGTTTGTGTAAGTGAGACCAACTTCTTGTAGTGGCCTTTTGGGGCAACTCTCAGTACATATTTTGGGGTATATAAATTCAGGTATATATATTTTTTCTTTTCTGTTTTTCTCATCATTATGCATTATACTTACATATATGCACATGACACTGCAATATCTAATAACCACTCTTCAAACAAAAGTTACTAGAAAAGATGAAATATGTGTAAATTGCCTTATGTGGAATTGCTAGGGTTTGGGTATAGAAATGTTCTCAGAAAACTTTTACTTCAGTCTTGATTTTGCCTCTGATTTGCTACAAAATGTCAAACATGATGTTCTTCACAGATTTTCCAGTAACAGCACTTTCGTTCTATCCTTTCTAATGAGAGTGTTTTAAGATGTTGGAGCATGTCCTCTGCATTTTCCCCTGCTACTCGGAAAGCAAGATCTTGTTTCTACTGATTACACTAATATAGTATATTCCTACAGACCTCAAAGGAACGAGATCTGCTTGAGAGCTTTTGCAGTCAACAAAAAATCATGAGGCTTTCAGCTGTTTGTAGGCTTGCCTTGTCAATTTGAGCCATAGTGAAAGTTCAGCACTGAATATCATCATTCAGTACTGATAGCCATAAATTGGGCAGATTACATAGCATTTCTAAACATACAACATCCCTCACAAGTTTCTCGAATTTTCTGTAGAGGGGCTTCATGCTTTCAATTCAGCAGTCCGTCTTTTCTATTTAATGCTGGCCTTACAAAAGCTTCATGAAAACTGTTCACCCCCATCATTCCACAGTATTTTGCCTGTAGTCCACAAGATACCTCCTGACTCCGTCTGCTGTGAATCCAGAGGAATAACCGAGATTCTCATCTACTAATTAATGAATTACAGGATTATATGACAGGAGAAAAAAACTGAAATCTAACAGTTTCAGGTTGCTCAGATGTTGTGAGATTAGTGTACCAGGGCATCTCTGTTGCTAATTAGAGTCAGGTAAAATAATTTGAGTAAGATAAAGTAATTATATCTGAGAGTTCTTGACTGGAAAAATATGCAATAGATTGAGTGTACAAATGGTAAGATTGTGCCTTTGGGCTGGTTTGTGACAGTGGCAAATGAGCACTCACTTATTTACCCATAGTGAAATCTGTTTACACTGATAGACTTACCAACATATGAGAAAGCAATAGAGTAATGCTCCTGACAAATCTAAAGTTCAAGGTCTGATTTTACAGTTTAAATTTGAAGCTATTGAAATTAGTATGTTTGAAGGAATTGTTAGAATGGGGAGAATGAACACTGAATACAAGGAATCTTCAAGTAGAATGCCATCTTTATTATTTGAATTAAGAATATATAGGGTTACGTCATAATCAAGGCTTTATCTGTTCAGCTGAAATGTGTGAATCTACATGGGCAAAAACGTTTACATTTTTGCATTAAACAGATGAAAATTTTCCAGATTTACTCTATACTTTTTCTGTTACAGATAGATATCTGTCAAGCTTATGATTACTAAATGCAGTTCTGTCACATTAAAAAAATGTATCTGTGACAAAGATGAGATGACTGTGAACAAGGCCAGTGACACTGAGCTACAGCAGGACAGAATAAAGCAGAAGGTTTGATAATGAGAGATTACACTTTCCAACTATTCTTGAGGACCAGAGGGAGAGAATTATTTGGTTTATGCTGGCAGCAATTTCCCTAAGCCATGTGAGATGGCATACCTCAAGCTGTTGCAAATGTAGGCAGAACAACCACAGGCCATGGCTCTTGGTTGGATCTAGATTCCCTGGGGTATAAAATATATTGAAAAAGCTCCTAAATAGGGGCTGATCACTTAATTTGACTGTTTGAATGGAAGTCCTGTATATTCTTCAATCACTAACACTTGTTCACAGCTCCCTTGAAGCTTAATAATCACTTCTGATTTTTTTTTTAAATTAGATTAGCTGCTTGTGGCTACAGTTTTACAACTGTAACATATCAAATGTGTTAAGCAGTACTTATGCACTGCCCCCTTTTCTAGGTTCTGTAAAGCTGCAATGAACAAAGGTTATTAAGTTCCTGCTGTGTTTAAGTTTCCTACAGGTCAGTTTTAATAAACTGTTTGTTTCTTCAGAAATGTACAGTGGCCACATTAATCCTTAGTCCTTGAAAACTTAAAACTTCAACCAAGCTTTCCCAAAGAATGTTCAAAAAGAGAAATATGTTAGTATTCATTTATCAATACTTAAATAGCCCATGATTTATCTTTTTTCTGTAAGGAAACTGTAGTTAATTGCAATGGTTACAGATTGTGTTGTACATTTTTCTGAAGCAACAGTACTTATAGCCTTTTGTCCTTTATAATGTCATTGCAAGAAAAAATCATTCAAGATTTGCAGTTTTAGCAAAGAAGAATTTATCAAAATACAAAACCCATCTATTCTTATGCAAATTCTGTGTCCGACATATAAATGACCCTTTTTGTCATTCCTCTACAGGAGATGATTGGTTCATCATTGGTTTAAAATATACATACAAATCACAGCACTAAGAAAAATTTCTTTTCATAATGTCAGATAATGTAAACATTATTATAAAATACTTCACAATTACATATATTGCATTTCAGTTTAAATCCAGTCAGGTGTTCTGTAAGGATAATATGTCTTAGACTGAAGTAAGGCACTTATACTAAAAATGTACTGACTTTATGCACCTAATTGTGTTTAGATAGGTAAGAATGTAAACGTGTATGTGTGTCTGCTTGTGTGTGCATCGTACAGACCATTTGTATATTGCCATAAAGATTATTCACCCAATTAGTTGCTACTGTATACTATTTTTTAAAAGATCCAGATAGAGGATACATTGGCAAATGTTCCGACCATCTTTATGTTATTACATCTAATTGTAAACATCAACACATTTAATTATCATGCAAGCATGAACAATTATGTCATTACTTTGTAAACATACATGAAAGGTTATGCATCACTGCCATATATTATAAAATATTAGTAATATCATGAAAGACAACCATACCAAACTTCTTCCTCAGTCTTTGGTTTACTCATCATTTAAGAAAGTCATAATAATGAGGTCACTAACACAGAAGATTGTTTTTCTGATAGAAAATATATATCTATTCCATCTGAAACATTGAGAGGTATCTGCATTATCTTTCCTTCAATACAGGAAATACAACTATACAGGTTTATACATCCTTGACAATACTTAGTCACATATATTCCACCACAGAAAACAGAAGTAAACATCCATCTGCCTTCTGAAGAGGCCTTATGAAAACTAACTTACACATCTTTAAAGATACAGGGGAGGAAATAATCTAGGATCATAGAAACTGCATTGTGCTTTTTAATTTGTTTGAAAGCAGATAAGGAGTAGGCTAACAAAAAGGTAGTAATTTTATATTATCATTTTTACACATGCTCCTATGCATAAAAGACACTAATTTAGAAAATGTCTATACTTGTCTAACACTTTATTATTTTAATATTCAAATTTGACTTGCATTTAAATTTGTTAAATTTACAAACTCTGGACTCAAATTCTCATGTCAGGTGTTGGATGCTGAATATTTTTCAAAGATTTGCTAATAATATAAAACCCTTTCATAAGGAATTCTTAGCCCATGCATGCTTTGGAGCAAGAACCTCAGTTTTGTCCAGCCAAATACAGCCAAGTTATGAACTTTTAGATATTACAGTTCATCATGTACTAAGGAATATCACATACTAGATCTCAGTAAGAAGCTTTTAGAGTTGAGCAATATAATTTCCTGAACACTAGGCATGCTTAACTCAATAGTGCTTAACACTATGCGCACTAGGCATCTTTCAACTCTACCCAGCAGCCAACAAGCCCATACAGTCTTACGTACTCCAATTTAGAGAGACTAGGTCAACTCCAAAAGTGGTTTAGGCATGTCAGCATCAAACTGCATCCATGCTAGCAAGCCTGCTAAGACCACAGGCTCATTAGCTACAGGGAAGCAATCTGCCAACATAACTATACTATTTCCCGCTTAATTGCTCCAGAATTATTCTGCTGTGAGAAAAATACCTGTGAAGCATGCTGGGAAAATGATGTAACATCAGCTTAAAGACAATAGCCTACTACTTACCAGCAATTTGCCCAAATATACTACTAAATTCCTCTGCTGGTGATTATATATAAGATGCATCATGGTTAATATGCAGCTAATTTTTGCTACTTGTTTTCTGGCAAAAAATCAGAGATTGTACATATTTCAGTGCAAGAATGTTAATTTTCTAAGTTAGAAACTCAAAACTTAGGAAACTGAGGAATTAAGGTTGATTCAGCAATGTTAATTCAGCCCTCACACATATGCTTTAGGCTGTAGTCCTCACTTATCTGTTCTTGCAATATTTTTTTCACATTTTGCCTAATTGAATAGACTACACTATGTTCTGGAAGTATATCAAGGATAAACTGTGAGGGAGAATAATGACCAAAAGAAAACTAATTCATCCATCAAGAAAAGCTGCAGGAGCAGAGTATGTCTGGAAATGGTAAGTGAAGGACAAGGGATTTGAATTGTGACAGTGAGAACTGAATCCACCACAAGTTCTGATGTGATGGTAACCGAGACACTTAAACCAAACTTTTCACATATGGCTGCTAATGGCTGCTAAAAATGGCCACATTTTCTGGGTACCTATTTGAGTCATCCTTGGCAGATACACAGAAGTGCCAAGTGATCACAGCTGTGACTAAAATGAGTTGGATCTATGCTTGTTATTTAAATTGCTCTGAAAAATCAGGCCCAAACTCTTTCTTTACTAAGTATTAGTAAAAACTTGATCATTTTAATTTGTTCCAAAACTTTAATTTCTTGTACAGACTTCCTTAATATTGGCAGAATTATTTTACAAGTTCTTGAGGCTTTAAACAAGTCATGGTTTTAATACAGAATTTTAAGGTTTTTTGATATAGATGACATAGGTAGACTTGAAGGCTCAGACTCAAATGACCTATATTCCACCAAAGTATCCATGCTTAGTGTCAAATTCATTATGAATGAATCACCATGAAATTACATTCATGCTTGCAACAGTGTTTTCACTTGCAATAAGCCAATCTAGCCTCTGAATAAATTTAGCACTGTAACGTTAGACTGACTGTAAACCTTAGCTAGTTAAATGAAGTTTCAGATGGGCATAGAGATGCTATTTCCATTGCATTATCCAGGAAGCTCACTTCCTTGCTTGTTTTTGCTGTTCCTACACCCACTGGAAATGTGG
This sequence comes from Phaethon lepturus, assembly GCF_000687285.1. Lineage (NCBI taxonomy): Eukaryota > Metazoa > Chordata > Aves > Phaethontiformes > Phaethontidae > Phaethon > Phaethon lepturus. The sequence goes on along the minus strand of NW_010556721.1, from coordinate 37,492 downwards.
AGTGTCTTCATCATTTTCAGAAACTTATAGACACCGTCATGCAAGAACCTATGTTGAAGACTGACATAATCAAGCATGCATCAAAGATTTAAGTTTCTGACCTCTGGGCTACTTCCAAGCTAGCTTTCACCTGAGATGTGGGGGTTTCTTGTAATTAATTAATTAAATTAATTGACAGATTATTTCCTGGTGGTAACAAGATCATTGCTCCAGGCAGATTTCCTGGAGGATAATTCTTTTATTACTGCTTACTATCTTTTGTTCAAGAACATAGTGAAATTTGGTAATAAAATGTTCTTCTTCCTATAAATCTGAGGTTTATTGGGTCTGGTGAAATGTTGTGAAAGATATTGCAATAGTTCAGCAGAGTGTTGGGGCGAATGAAGACGTAGCAAAGTCTGTTTGTAACTAACACAGGTAACCTCCCTGCATACAAAATTCATCGTTGCCTTTATAGCTATGTACTCAGACTTCTCAGTCAGTAAGAGATAGTGCAGGACAGGGGGTATGCACGTCTGAGGCGTAGGGGTATGGTGAGGTGTGGACTTTATAATAAAGGAAGGTCAGATTTCTAACAAAGGAAAAGCTTTGATCTTGGAAGGGAATGTAGGAAAGGGAAGAGAGAAGAGTGGCACCCTGAGCCTCAAAGTGTCAGGTAATGGAAGTTTCAGCACTGAAGTGTCGGTCCTGAGTGCAAAATGATCAAACAGGAGGAAGAGGAAATCGTAACATGAAATGAGGGGGTATTTCTGAAAAGAGAGCTTAATTTCTCTTAGAGATCTTAGGTTAATGATTGGAAAATTGTAGTAGATTCTGAGCTAAGAATGGTTGAGTTGCCTTGTCGAAACTGAGTGCAGAAAAAGCAAAATCACAGAATCACAGAATCACTAGGTTGGACAGGACCTTCAAGATCATCAAGTCCAACCATTAATCCAGTGCCACCATGTCCCCTAAACCATGCGTTGAAGTGCCACATCCACACATTTTTTGAACACTTCCAGAGATGGCAACTCCACCACCTCCCTGGGCAGCCTGTTCCAATGCCTGACCCCCCTCTCGGTGAAGAAATTTTCCTAATATCCAATCTAAACCTCTCCTGGCGCAACTTGAGGCCATTTCCTCTCATCCTATCACTAGTTACTTGGGAGAAGAGGCCAACCCCCTCGTCGCCACAATCCTCTTTCAGATAGTTGTAGAGAGTGATAAGGTCTCCCCTCAGCCTCCTCTTCTCCAGACTAAACACCCCCAGTTCCCTCAGCCGCTCCTCATCAGACTTGTGCTCCAGACCCCTCACCAGCTTTGTTGCCCTTCTCTGGATCTCAGCATCCAGCATCTCAGCATCCTTCTCTCTCCAAGGAGGGACCTGCTTCCATTTCCCCTCATCTCTTAGGTCCTCTCACATAGAATTGGTGGTGTGCATGTTGACATAAGAGGGCAAGACTTGAGCTAGATTTGAATGAATGAAATTGAGAGTGGAGCAGGGAAGAGGTGACACAGTGACAAATATTTATCCCAACCTGTCCTTACTACCAAATGTCCCAGTTTTCTATTTTAGCACTGAAAGTAAGATGAAGAGTGCCCCCTTTTCTTTTTTTCTGAATTCCTGGCCAGCTTCCCTTTCTCTGTGCCAGAATGTTTCCCTGAGAACCCCTGAACACAACACCCCAGTTTTTCACTTTAAAAATATGATCAGTCTGCAAGGAGATAGAAAGAATCTGCAGATTGCTACTGACTTACCAGTTATTTCAGCATCATTTTCCACATGACCTATCCTGGGAGATATTTTAACTCACGTTGTGAGTGATGTTTCCGAATGGCAACCTCAATCTTTAATGGTTGATTTTGCAGCACCAGCCAGTCTGATAATTTTGACCTGAACTGTAGAAGTAACATCTTGGTCCAACGCTTTTCATATTTGCTATCTTTGCTTTCAGCTACACCAGTGTAAATATACTAGCATTCAGTTAAGTGTCTCAGTCTACTGAAGTACAAGTTATTCTGAATTTTGGTCTGCCATATCGTGAGGGACAAGAGAAGTTCAAAATACACACCAACTTTCCAGAATGTGGTTAGCTTTTTGGTAACAATCCACCTTCATTAGCTGAATGAATATTTAGTATACCTATCTGACGTATAATTACTGATTTTCAGGCAAAGTGATTCCAAATATCTGTCATCATAGCTAGAAATCTAGAATCCCACCAATAGTCTCTAGATGTAAATGTAGATTTGATGTTTTAAGGTTAGAAGAGGTTGGTCAGAAAGGGAAATAAATACATTGATCTTGGACAGAAAATATAAAATAAATTCTGACTTCCTCATCCTTACTTATCTGGGAATGACTTGGGAATTCCTTTTCAGCATAAGTCCAGTGGGGAGGAAACACCACAATTTGCTTTCTCTTGGATTCTGGAACGTTTGCCATCCTACTGGGATGGCAGTGCTTGTCCCTCTTTTTGGCAATAGAGGGAAAAGAAAAGAACTTTCCTCATCCATTTGTGTCAGAGAATATGTTCCACTACCATTTAAAATGCAGTTTTCCCCCATAATGATTAAGTCATAGCATTTAGCTTCCTAAAACAGCCTCTGGATGGAAGTGCAATGTGTTCCAATACAGTTTGCTTTCACATGTGCAATTTGTTTGTGACTCATGGATCCCCATCAATATGCCTTCTGTAGAAGACGTTATAAATGCCATCAATCCTTTATTTGTATTTGAATCACATGTATAAGGCACTGAGATTTCATAAGATACCAAGCAGATTTTGAGAGGTCAGCAGTTTTCATCTCCAGAACAACCAAAAAAAATCATTTATGTGCAAGATTTTAGTGAAAAGTCAATGTGAAAGAGCAACAGAAATTCCTGACAAAGCCTCCCCCCTTCAATCCCTCCCACTGCCTCTCCGTTGTCATCCTTCTTAAGTATCACCTCTCCTTTCCATCAGGACTGGCACTCAAAGATACCAGATGGCAGCCTCAAGATTGTAGCACCCTTTAATGTCTGCCCTTTACTGTCTGGCAAAAGTGTTGACATTTCTGCCTTGAATGAGAACTGAAAACATTTAAAAATATATTCAACATGAACAGTCAGTGTCTAAGATGTTGTTTACACACTGCTAATGGGCTTTGACTCTAATAGAATGATCCCTAGGTCTGCAGAACCCACAGTCAGGTGTGAACTGGGTATTTTCTTCTGTTATTTCCATTACATTAGAGAAATAACCAGCCTCTCTGCCCATGGACTTAAGATCTGTGCATATTATTTTCATCAGCAAATATGAAGGCACTGTTGTGGGTTTTCTTGCAAGCATTAACCAAGCTATGAGAGTATCATCTCCTAGAACAGCCCCCAGGAAGCTCTGCCTCCTCCTCTGGGAGGAGTTGTTACATGGGTAGGATCAGGAAGAAATCAGGCTCTTGATTTTAAGGGACAGAAATAAGAAGTTTATGTGCTATTAAACACTCAAGTCTTGAGTGGTTACTGGATTTTAATAGTCACTGTCACAGGTTTTTGTCTGCAGTTGCGCACTGATGTTCAGGAGGTAAATTGTACAAACACCTCTGTGTCGCTGAAAGTCAAATTAATTTATTTGGCTGGCTGAACTGAGCGCAGAAATATTGGAGTGAATTGTTCATTCCTAAGAGGAAGCTTCAGAGAAATCTCTGGAATTCTTTTTTTTATCTTCAAAATAGGGAGCTGGGTGTGTAAGAAGACAGCTATTTTCTGTAAAGTGTTAAACAGCCTCAACTTGCAGTGGAGCAGTTACCAGAAGCTCTTAGTAAGTCATGGTTGTTGGGCACTGGCTGAATGCACCCCTGACACTCATGAAGAGAGTACTGGTAGCATGCTCTCTCTCTCCTCTGCCATTCATTCATAGCACAGTATTATTTCTGATGGACATTAAAAAAGCCTGTTTGTCTCCTCTTCATTTTTGAGAGCGCATTTCTTGTTTTATATGTTTGCAGAGGTTTTTGTTGTTGTTTAAATATTCACAGTTGTTTAACAGGCAGAAATTTCCCATTAACAATATATGTGGCCCTTTAATCCTCAGATATGTGAAAGAATTCAAGACACGAGTGACAAAATATAGGACATAATTTACCAACAAATCCCTCGGATCAATGTATAGTGCTTAAAGATTTAGCAGAGAAGGACTACGTGTCTGGGAAATGAATACTACTTTCTGCTTGCAAACCCTGTATTTTGACAGGCCATATTGTCTTGAGATAGAACATCAGAAAAAGAATGAATAATTTAATCAGAAATAGATGAGACAAATAGTATAAGGGACAGTACATGGATTTCCTTCTTGAAAGATGAAGTCAACCCACGCTTCACATGACCAGCCAACCATTCCACACTAAATGGTGAGTTGATTGGAAGCAGGTTTTTCTCTCTTAGTTTCTAAACCAGATAGATAAAACATTCAGACTGCTAGCAGATGCAGTGAGTTGTTTGGTTGATTTAAGGAGGCACATCGCTTTTAGTGCCCTTATTAAAAGTCTGTAAGGTTATTTTAAGATTAAAACTACTACCTGATTGATCCGAATTCTTTAATCAATTTTTTATTCAACAAAACAATTCAAACAGTAGGGATCATTTCCATAAAAATATTACATAGATTTACTTTTTGCATCCAAGCTCTTGTCTGGAATAATATTCCACATGACTTATCTGAAAAAATTGAATACCATTGTACCTCATTAGACATCTCCCTTCTCTTCCTCAGCAACATGAAGAACCATAGGATAGAGTTATTTTTAGAAGGAATGAGCAGAATGAGAAAATCTGTGTCATCTTTAGGAAAAAATACGTATATTAAGAACAAAATATGAATGGTCTCTTTTGATCAAAAGAGGTGGAATAAGCACGTGGGACACAAGTGGCTTATGTCAAGGCATGCTGTTCCTGGATTTCCTTACTGTTCTTTCATATTTAAAATGCTGTCTTATTTCATCTTCACATTAGAACATGCTGAGTGATAGGGTCAGAGAGATCGAGTGGTTTTAAATTTGCGCCTCTAAACTCTGTTTATTGGTATTTTGATGACATCTAGTGGTGACAAAGCTGTTAGCCAAGTCTATGTCCCATGCTGATGTAGCAGGATCATCACATTGTGAAGAATGCTTGTAACTGCGGGTGCAAGTCTGGCATTTCGTAAGCTGCAGAAGAAAAGGCTCAGCAACAGTTCTCTCCTCCTCTTTCTCTGCCTAATCATAGGGAACAGCGAATTTCTGGTACTTTTAAATACAAAGAAACTGTTATTCCTGTAGATTAATTTAAATTGTCAAAGGCAGGTTCCACTGATATTGTCAGGAGTGGTAGCAAAATAGAAGACTAGAACCGGGGTTAGACAACGCCGTAGTGAAACCCTGATAGCCAGCCTGTTCTTCAGTCTCCACCCACTGCCAAGAAGATAAAAATATTGTGTACAAATTGTAAGTGCTTGTATGCAATAAAGCAATATCTGGTGCTGACAGAAAACCGCAGAAAACATGGGGGGTTTAGATGTGTCTAAATGAAAGAGAACGAGTCTCATCTGCCCTGGTTGTGAATATCAAACCAGATTTACATATGTTAGACCGTTGCCTTTGTTAGAATTCACATCCATATCTGCGAAATCAGTCTGAGGCCGAGGGTATGCAATAAAGTAAAAAAAGAAATCAAGCTGTGAGAATTCTCTTTTCTCTCCCTCAGAGAATTAGTGTTGAATAGAGATACTTTGGTTGAACAGCACTATTTTCTACAACACAAACATTTTATTTTTAATAAATATTTATGAGGAATTGGCAGGGGAGGAAGAGGTTATATTTTGTTGATTAGAAAAAACAGTGATTCAATAAATGACATTAAGCTACTGGCTTTTCCGCTTTTGTTTCAATACTATGAATATGGAGAGAGAGAGAGAGTTTGAAAGAGAAAGAGTGTGTGAGACAGGTGGCAGTGGGGTTGCTATAGCAATTACTTGTCACTAATGATAGGAGGGTAATTACTGCAGCAAATTCCCACATAGCTATTCAGCACACAAGTTAGACTATTTCCCCTCCTAAAATATTCTTTCTCTATTTGCAGGATTACCTTTTTTACCAGATGGCTACAGGTTACATTTCTAAAATTTACAATAGTGTAAAATCAGAAGTTCATTAATTACGGTGTCACTGGAATCAGAATTTAGTTGCCCCATCAATTTTGAGAGAGGCAGAGAAGTTCTGTCTTTTGGCGTTTACTTTTCCCGAGACAAAATACAAAATTTTGTTTTTCAGAATGCTTTTTGTAAGTTCAATGTCAAAAACATATTGAAGTCACCTTCAATGTTGCATTCAAGTAACCGAGGTTAGTATGTGATTGGGTCTGACTCATCACTTAATTGCACAAGATGTAAATCAGGTTTTCCTGCAGTGAACTAATAAAATTAAACTATTAATAACTGTGCAAACAATTACAAATCAGACCATGTTTCAAGGAAAATAGACTCAGGCATTGAGAGAGGCATTGAGAGAGTTTCATTGCAACATGTTCATTAGGATATTTTTTGTTTCCTCTCTTTCATTATTTGTAGCTTAACAGTGGCTTATCCCCTCATGCAAATCAGCAAAAAAATCTATATTGCATTTTTTCTTTAGGCTGGTTCGTTCTGCAGTGTTTAAAACATTTCTAAAGGAATAAATACAGATTAAACTTCTTTGCTAATACATATAATGATTTTTTTGTGTGTGTGTGTAATCACCACTAATTAAATAGTCAGAAAAGGTGTGTATCTCATTTCCACAAAAACATGGTGTTACCTTGGCTACAGTATTTCTTAATGATTCTCTTTTCCTTAATGATTCTCTTTTCCTTAATGATTCTCTTTATCCTTTTACCTGCCTTTTGCTAATGAAAATATGGATTATGGACATTACCTTTTAATTAACTGGTGGCAAATATATGGAATTACTAGCGGCTTTAAAGATTTCATTTCCCCCCCCCCCCAGCTGGCTGGACTGTGATGATTTGAGGGACTACACAATAATTTCTGTCTTTTCAAGAAGATGAAGTAATGGATTTCATAGCTATGGGCTGGAAAGATCGCACCTCGGCTTCATAGGTGGATGAGATTTTCTATTGTGCCATAATTAACAAATGTTTAATGCACTACAACTTCTTTCTGACTCGTTATAAAATTTAAAACTGTGCATCTCTCTGGTAACTGGTATTAAAAATAGTGCAAATCTGCTTACCTAGGCTTATTTCACTTCCCATTCTTCAGACAATTTCCTGATAAATTATTTTTTCCCATTTTTGTTTCTCCAATGTTGCATTTTATTAACGTAAAAAAAAGATAACTGTTATTTGGTCAACTTATATTGCTAAAAGAAACCCTTATAAAATGCAACCGTTCAGAGTTATTTTTTAGGACAATTGAGTTATTGCAATTCATAGATAAAAACAGGTTAATATGCTGGAAGTTAAAATCCACTTGCCAGCTGGTGACCTTGTACAGTAATTAAAATAATACTTGCTAAAACAACATGAATAATTGTATGTTTAAGTAAAGATTTTCACAATTTCCTTTCCTCAGTTTATACCTCAGGTGAGTATTTCATAAATGGAAGGTTGATCTATAATCTGCTTCTGATGTGTGAATCAGTAAATCTTAGGAATCCGTTTCTCCTCAAAGACAGGACTTGAATTCCCAAGGTTTTCATGAAAAGCACTTCCCATTTTTCTCACTAAAAATATATAGCTTGATACCAATTAAAATTCAGTGCGCAGTGTATCCAGTAACCCTGATAATCAGTAAAAACATGTCAGGGAGCAAGATGGTTTCTCCAAATGAATGGGATTCTCAACAAGCAGTTAGCCTACAATAGGAAGAAACTCATTACTGGAATAGCTTGCTGCCTTACAGCACTTGAAAAGCTAATTAAAGAAATAATGACATGAAACTATATAAAATCTTAGGAAAAGAGGTAGGGAGGACAATGGCAGATATTCCTGCTTGCACCAATACTTATTTTGGCTGAGAACAACCAAAGAATAATATTGATTGGACCACTACATGTCACATTAATGTACAAGAATGACAATTTCTTCCCCCAAACCCCACATTGTTTTTATTGTTTCAGTTCTTTGACTCTTGATGACTTGAGTTCAAGTCCCAAACGGACTTCTGATCAGCAGGGTGGCTAATTTCAGAGTAAAGAGAGAGAGGAAATGTGTAAACTTGGTGAAGTGTTCCACAAGCTCCAGCCTGCAAACCTCACGGAGATTGCAGCCCAACCAGCTCACAGACTCTCACCTAATACAACATGCTGTAAGTTGTGAAGAAATGTGTTTAAGTATAAATAGTCTCTACCGGCTTCAGGAAGTAAAACTGTTCCCTTAGTTTAGTCGACACATTGCTTGCTGGGGAAGCTGAGAGGCCAATGTCCCAGGCTCACCAGTGATTTCTCCCCGTAAAATGAAAGTTAGTAATAATTGTGTGTATAATATTGTCTATTAGGTGGTGCATAAAGGCTTGCATTGTATGCACATACTGTAGTTGTATAGAAAACATTACAGAGTGAGCCTGCTTTTAGCTTGATGCCTCATACAGTGGTAATTAAGGAGAACAGTCTTTTGATTTGCTACTATTTGCAGTTCTGCAGGAAAAACGGAGTTTAGGCTATATTGTGCTGTGCATTGTTGCCATGTTTAATCTTCTGATTCGCTAGGAACAATTACATGCGACACCTATGGGGAATTTAATTGCTTAGCTCCTGCCTCTATGGCAATTGTAATTATGGTGCAGTACTATTTGGGGCGGGGGGGGGAAGAGAGAGAGAGAGAGAGAGAGAAAAAGTGTGGTGTTTTTTAGAACATAGCACTGAATAATACCAAGGTTAGATGTATAAAACAGCATAGCTCCAAGAATTAGCTTCCAGAATTAACCCTGTGTTTCTTTTGATGAGAGGCCAGACACAATAAAGCGTTGGTTATTGTAAATATCCTCATGTAAAGCTTTCCATTCAAGCCTATCAAACACATTTATCCTCCCAGTATATGTGGGAGTTAGCACAGCTTCTTTTTTTTTCCCCTCTTTCTCCAGCTGAGGAAGCTAAGGCACCGAAGTGTGCTGCCTGATTTGTCTTTATGAAAAATCCAAAGGAGAACTAATTAGTACATGAGAATTTTTGAATTTCTAGCATTTCCAAGCTCCTTTTACTTTTCATGGATGCAGGTTTGAAAGAAACATAATGGGCAAAAGACGTGCCTTTTTAAGCTATAAGACCTGAAAAATTTCTGTAAAATGGAACATAATAAATAAATGAATAAATGTTGCTGTGCACTACTCTGCTGGTAATCCCTGTTGAGCAGAATTGAAGATGTCATTGTCTGAATCATCCTGCACAATCCCAACCAAAGGAAGCTGTAGACAGGATTATCCTATTGCATTCTGAAGGAAATTTTAAAGAGAATCCAAAGAGCAATACTGTATTAGAATTTCTTTTATTCCTTATAGAAAAGAAAGAATGATCACTGCTTCATTTGCAGTAAAGCATTTTTATTTCTTTCATCATCTAGATGATTTTTAGAACTGATCCTGATGGCAATTCAGTTAGAAATCAAACTCTCATTGGGAAGTCCTCCAGTGGCTTCACGAGTTAACACTCTTTTAGAAACGGTGTACAGATCAAAATCAGGACCAACACTCCACAGAATAGAGCCCGTTCTGGCTGAAGAATTCATGACATTTAATAGTAATGCTGAGGTTTATTTGTCTCAAATAAAGACTAATCATACAGAAGTGAAATTCACTCACAATTGCCCATAAGTTACCTGTTCACCTTCAACATCTGCTATAGTACCCTTTAAATGATATACAACACGGGCCAACACGTGACCTATAGATAGCAAAAAGGCAACCCACTCCTTGGGTATAATTATACTGTACAAGAAATATACGTTTAAGATAACTACTAGGTTTTTCTCTTTGCAGCTTATCAAACACAAGTTTAGTCATGCCAGAAAAGGTATAATGCTATAATTGCCTGTATGAATCTTGGAAGCATTTACACAATGTGCTGCAAAAGTGAAGGTGCACGGTACATACCCCTGCAGATCTGCTGCTGTGATTAACCTGAGAATTTTTGTATGAGAGAGAAAGTAGCTAAAAGAAATACGTTTTCTTCAGATAATTATTAACTTCTTTTGATACTGGCATCAACAGAACTGACAAGATCTCTTTGAAAGTCAAGATTACCTTTCTGTAAATTTTGCATTCTTTGTCATTAAAGCAAAAAATACCTACACTGACATTTTAAGCTTTTCCCAAGTTTCACATTAAAAAAAACAAAGGAGTTGATGGAAGATCCTTTGAAGGCCAAAGGGAACAAATCTCATACAAGAGCCAGGATAATTTTTTTTCCACACAGTATTTTTTTTCCCCCAGTTAGTAACTGTAACTACATATATTTATGACAATAGCTAGCCATTTCACTCAATTACCAATTCCATGTGTGAACTATCCATGTCCATTCTCCCCACCTTTTATTACGTTGTAAAAGGTTTCTGGATTCGTACAAAATTGGCCAGGTTTTCCACTCAGAATATAATCCGTGTCTTCAAAGCCAATGTGATAACCTCCCTGAGAAGTCAGTACATGAGAACTGTCATTTGAAGACCTGCATGTTGCCACCATCTGGCCAAAAAACACTGGATAAGTCACTTAAGTCTTTGTTCTCTGAATTTCTCATTTGTAAAGATATCATCAACCAATAGTTGTAAATTGGTTTGTGCTTTTGTTGTAGGTTTAAAGTCATTCTTGTCTTTACTGTACCTTAAAACCATGTTCTGACTTTGTTTCCTCCAAATTTACATAGCTAACCCTCAACCAACCTCAAACTGCATCCCTTGTTTTATAATGTGAACAGTGCAGGCACAGTACGGAAGAGAAGAGACTCCAAACAGTGAATCTGAATGCACTTTTAAACAGGCTTTTCCATTGCAGATATTTGCAAATGAAACCCTGTGATGCAGCATTTAATTCCCATGAGAAGTGCTATTCTCATTGTATCTTCTGTCTGTATACAAGCTTCTGCTGTGGTACTTGTATTGCCATTTTCAGCAGGGACTCAGAAGAGAGAAAGGATAGAAACTCAGACAGAATTACTAAACTGTAACACAAAGATAATGAACTCTAATGCAAAAAGACAGCAAATTAAAAGACTGGGAAGTTGTTAGGCCATGTAAAAATAGGAAGAAAAAGAGCTTTATTCCATACTTTTGAAGCATTCTTCAAAGCTCAGAGAGCCTACTAAACGAAGCAGTCCAGTTAATCTGCCTAGCGCTCCTCAGTTCAGCTCTCTTTACAAAAGAAATCCAACGAGACATTTTTAAGAGCAATTATTTTTTTATGAAAAGGAAATAACGAAGACCTAGAAAGGCACATTAGGGGCTAGAAGACACACCAATCAGGAAATGGTTTAAGATTCCCATTCAGCTCAATTTGTTTTAAAGTATTTCAAACCCCCTGAATACAGCAAATTCTACAAATAGCCAAGTGGCTGGGAGACATAGTGCATATTGCCAAACAGATTTAAATGCAAAACCAAGACTCTTGTTTCTCAAAGCTGTGGAGGGTGATTATAAAACTGTCTACTCTTAGAGGCGAAGTGACTCTCCGCTGTTTCTCTGTATTTCCCTACCAGAGTCCTAATGTTCCCCCTCTTTGCAAATATACCTACAGAAGAACAAACCCATACAGAAATCTGGTAGCTCCAAAAATGATTTGGCAAAATCGTGCCCTGGTTCACAACATTATCAATGACAAGCATTTAAGCATCATAAAACACTCCCTGTCCTTTGCTTTGGGACCAAAACTATCATAATTTTTAAATATGCATTTAATAATATATTTTAGAATTTTATTTACCTTTCATTTTTAAAACTCTTGTGAAAATCTAAATCATATGTTAGATTTGTTTTGAGAAACATGAAGTCTATGAATTTATATTTTTGTTAAAACAAATCCTCAGATTCCCTTCTATCCAAATACTTTTAGCTTCTAAAACATTCAGAAATGCACCATGTATCACAGGACTGTGATAAAACCTGAAAGATGACAATGTTGGACCCATGGGCTGCAGTTCAGTTTTACTGCTCTACAAATTTATGGGTACTGTCACTGTGAAAGGGTACCAACCTGTTGTAATCCTGACCTTTTCAAGTAACTGGCTTTCCGCAAATGTTCTGACAGTTCTGGTTTATGGGATTGGGTGAATTTTCTTTTTTCTGGAAAAAATAAGCCATCTGAATCTCTTAGTCTGGATAAGGACCTGAGAACTGAAAGAAATAAAGGCAATATTTCCAGATTTTTGTGAAAAAAAGCACTACCACTCAGGAAATCAGATATTCAGCTGTGTCTGCAGGTTATAGAAAGCTATGACGTAATCTTTCAGCAGAAAGAGACTTGAAAAGTCCTTTGCAAGGCTTGCAAGACAGAATAATTCAGAATATTTCTAACAAGACTATTGATTGCAAAAGCACATTTTCTTTCCACTTACCTACATTTCTGATTTTAAAGGCCTGCACAGTAATGGTGAAGTATATGGAGCTGAAAAACCAGTAAAAGCTGCATACAGAATCCCTGATATCTAATCAAAGACCAGCTATTTGAGAAATTTCATAAGCAACTGCAACTATTTGAAGGATAAATTAAAACGATCTACTGAGAGATAATATGTGAATAATATCTGTTAAATAAAAATTAATAAATGGGCATTAAAACAAAATAGGAATATAGTCAAATGGCAAAGACCAGTTTTGTCCCTAAGACACAGGGAAACAATTTCAGAGATTTTCAGCAAAGCAGCACTGTGTCGGATAGGCAGTGAAAGCAGTCGGTTTCCACATTTCATAAAGTTTCCACATAAGTTGCACCACACAATGCAAAGAAAAGCAGAAGTGTATTGATAAGCATGTAACTAGAAGACAAAGCTGTTGTGATGACTGCAGTCATGCAGAAAAAGATTCTTTCTTGGATCTCATAAAAATGTATAAGACATATTTGCAATATCGGAAACAAAGTAACATCAAAGAAGGATTAGGAATAATGATGACTGGGTGGAAAAAGGTATGAATTATGCCTCTTTTATGCGTAGGTGCACATGCAAATTCACAGTGGTGTATTACTAGAATAGTAGCCATCCTTCAGATTGTGAGACAAAGTTCCCAAATGCAAAACCCAAAGGTGGGTTCTCGTTATCTGAAGAAAAAGGTGGGAGAAACAAACTTAACTAACTTCATGACATCCAAAAGTTATATCATAGGTGTAATACTGAAGAGCCTGTGAAACACCTGCATTACATGTAAGATCTCATAACCATTCAGACTAAGTAAAAGCTGACCATGACTGAATTCTCTGTCGTGTGACTGGAATATCAGTGCTTACCACAATAAAGCAAAACTATTTAATAAGTGTTGTAGAGTAAGAGCTTTAAGTAGGTGAGCACAGTTCCTCTCCACAGAAGTGTTGCTTTTAAAGGTAGAGAATAAACCTTCCACCCCAATAGGTAGAACACAGTTGCAAGACACTGGTGCGAAAACAGAACTATGGCAAGAATGACAATTGCATGTAGAAGAAATGTTGTGACTTCAACCCTTCAAAGTAATGGTTAAGTGATACATTCCATGGTCACAATAGCTATTCCTGAAGATCAATCTGGTCACAGTCATTCCTGAGGATGAGTCCTGCAAAAAGCACCAAAACTAAAGAAAACTAAGGCTAATACAGTTTTCAAGTTCTTTTGGGATACTCAAAATATGACCGCCTATGTTCCTTCCACTGACAACTTCTTACCTAATTCTCACTAACAGTGAAAGTCATGGCATGCACAGCAAACAAACGCTACAATTGAAGCTTAGCTGAATGAATTGTTTGGCTAATAAAGCCTTGGGATTCCATATTCAAAGCCTATGAACAAATGTCTAGTGAGACACAGGATCACTTTGGCTTAAAAATTTGTCTGTCTCCTGGAGTGTGGTACTAAGTTATTTTATTGGGTATTTGTTGTTATTTTTATCTAGCATTAAATGCATTAAATGGTAAGCAAATGAAGTCTCAACTTCAATATTCAGTTAGTTTTATTTAAGCATTAAAATAATTGACTGTTTCATAGAATCTAGCTTAATTTGAGCCAGGTTTTGTATCCTTTTTGTCATTATCTTTTCGTATCCTTCAAAGAATGTTTCGAGAAAAATGTTTATAAAAACCTCTTTTTGTTCTGCTAACCCTGCAAACTAAACATGTTCCATTTATTTTTAAATTAAGTGAAAATTAGCCAGGTGTGATATACATGTGTTATATGTGTTTATATACACAGGTCTAAATATTGACAAAAGGAGACGTGTCACTGGAAAAATCATCAGTCTAGCAATTATCACGTTAGCATGTTAAGTGGAAGAAGATGTGAAACTTCCAAATGTGTCAATACAGATGATTTCATTTCCACCAGCTATCAGCTATACTGTGAACATCACTGTCTTAATGTATACTCAGCAGCAGGTCAGCTTTTGCAAGCAAATACCTTCATGTGGCACCCAGAATTTGAGATCTGTGGTGAAATCATGTATATCCCAATATTAGACATTTCTAGACGGACAGACAACAAAGGGGTACAGCCAGAGAACAGGGACAGGAACAAGCAGTCAGCAACGATTGTCTTTCTCACAGACATGGCAGTGACTTTCAGGTCCAAAGCTGGGTGGACAGGGAAGAAAGGAGAAAGAGTTGGTCACCGTTTCCCCAGAGAGGCAGTAGCAGCAGAGAACAAAGCGTGCTAAACTCCTTTTTAATAGTAGGTCCAGAAACCAGCTGTGATTTTAACAGCTGGTTCTGCCAGACGAAAGGCAATGTCCTTCAGTACAGTCCTGATCCTTTTACAATTCCCTGCCCAAAACTTAAACAGGCTTGGTAGCCAAAAGAGAAAGCCTTCTCCTAACTTTCTTCCAACCGCTGCTACTCACTTCAGATCCCTACATATCAATAATTTCTCAGATGAGGAAATGTATTTATCATTTTCATAGTCGATGTCTCATTCCTCGCAAGTCAGTTTAACCTTTTCTATTGCTGTTGCCCATCAAAGAGTTTTTCAAGGAGTTAAATTAAGGTGCCTTCATTAATAAGTAGCGGACAAAGTGAGGATGACAGAATATTGGTCCGCATAGTTGAGCAGGGTGCATTTAAAACATACATTTTTCTTTACAATGTAAATAATTCAATTCATTCCAAGAGCCCTGAGTGGACTGGTGCCTACACTAGGTTTGAAGCTGAAACTCTTTCTCTGGTCAATAACAGCACTGGCAATTTTGTGGCAGCTTATGAGAGCCAGAATCACAGGATAAGAGCTCTCTAGATACATTATTTTGGAGGGCGAACTTACAGAAAGTTCTCACCCCTCTGTGACCTAATAGCATGAGATAAATACCCTGGAGATCAATTAAACTTTCTTTCAAGGATCTCATATAATCTAAGGTATTTTAATGTCTTTATTAAACTCTTTATTAAAATATCTACTTTTAAAAAACCATATTTTTAAATGGTTATTAATGATGTGTGCTCAAAACATGAGATTTTTGGTAACAATCTGATATATAAGATTAAGATATATGAGATTATAATCTGATACATAAGATCTGATATATAATTAATCTGATATATAATCAATATAAGGTTAGCAGCATGGGCAGCACCTCGAACAAAGCCTGGGGACATCTATAGAAAGAATCCCACCGATTTCAGTGACTTTGTATCAGACCATTAGTGAATGACTTCAGGCCACATTGTGCAATTTGTATGGGGAGTTTTGTTAAGAGCTACAGTGCCCGATTATTGTATTCTGGCTAAATTATGTCCCACCTTTGCAGACTCCACTAGAAGGCATGTGGGCAAGATAGAATTTATGATGCAGCTTGATCACAGAAATCCAGTTACTAGGTGCTGAATTTGTTTATAACAGCATTCATTGTACCATGGTCTAATAGACCTTTTCAGGTGAAGATGAACAAAATCTTCTTAATTTTATTTGCACTAATTTTTCCTTAAGACGCATCCTTATTTGACTGATCACAGAAATCCAGTTACTAGGTGCTGAACTTGTTTGTAACAGCATTCATTGTACCATGGTCTAACAGACCTTTTCAGGTGAAGATGAAAAAAAATCTTCTTAATTTTATTTGCACCAATTTTTCCTTAAGACGCATCCTTATTTGATATTTTAAGCCTCTTTTGCTTCAGAAGTGCATTATGCAGGCTGCTGGTGGAATAGTGCAAACATTATTCAAAGCTTGAAACTACTTTTTTTCAGGAACAGATCTGCATACACTAATTTTTAGTAAGTACTGTCAGATTACTGAGACCCATCTATTTCCTTCAAGAATTTTACTTAGACTTCAAGGCAAGAACTCCCAAGCACATAAAACAGTAACAAAAAGATGATATTCAGATAAATATCACAATTTTTATGTAAAACACCTCTATGAACAAAGTAGGGTTTTCCTATTTTTCATTGCAAATAGTTTGCACAGCATTAAATTTAAGATATTGCAATCATCCCATTCATCCCTTTTTCAATGTTCTCAGGAGTCCAGGGCTTGCAATCTCCTGAAACAAATAAGAAGTATTTCAAGATAAAATTTCAAAAGCTAACAAGAAAGATATTTTAAGATTTCCTTTATGTCTTTTTTTACTCTCCCTTGGTGTTCAGCATCATGCAAGATTTGGCCCCAAGTCATGGAGATTTTAGGCAATAGTTTCCCCATGCTTAAATTTTAAAAGTAGTTGCCATAGCAACTGCCAGACACAGCATATGGTGTGTCTGTTACCTCCAAGATAACAGAGCAATTTCTAAAGAATTTTCTTTACAATATGTTACGAACCTTTGTACTTTCTACAATTTTTCAGAGTGCAGTATAAGGTACTGTTGTTCCCTGACATTCTCTTCAAGCTGAATGCTCATTTTGTAACTCCCTCTTTCATATTAGGCAAATATTTCCTTTTCTTCCTTGTCTTTTTATTCTCCCAATATTCAGCAAAACATGAATGAATAAAGTGGGGAAAAGGAGACATCTATTAAGTTTTATCTAAGGATTTTACTTAGTTATGCTACAATGTTATCTTTCCTTCACAAGTGACAGTCCCAAAGACAAAAACACAGAAAAAGACAGAATACAGAAAAAGACAGAAACCTTATTAAAATTTTGCTAATATGTAGGTGTTGGGCAGTCAGACATTTTGCAGAACTATATGCAGCCTTCAACTCTTTGACTCCCATACTTGCCCCGCTTCTCATCTCCAATGAAGAATTAATATCTGTGCAAGGTGGCCTCAAACAAAAGGAACTCAGAAGCACACTTGTCACCTCTTGTTTGTTGGTCATACATTCTCCTTGAACAGCAAAGACCTATGTTGCAGACCCTCTTCCAAAATGGCTTGGCTCTACTGTGTGTAGCTCCTGAAAGGAAACCCCTAGGACAGCTTGTGAGTGGACGACACTACCTACCTTCCTCCACACCTGAGAAGATCCCACTGCCCAGCAGAGCTCCCAACAGCTAAGCATTTCAGTGCTTGCCTTGCTTTGTAGAATCACATGCAGATTTGGGAAATAGGCCTTTATTCCTCCTTCTGCCCCTTTGTGGTTGTATAGGCTGAGACAGGATTAAAAGAATAGTTACTAGGATACGTAATAATGTTCTGCTCTGTAATTCTCTGTCCCCTGAGTCCCTCACTCTGACAACTTTCTGCAGTTAAGGCACCTTCTGCATGAATCTTCTAAAAATTAAAAAATAAAACTCCACCAAAACAGGATGTATTGAGCGCATATTTAATTCTGCCTCTGAGGAGAAGCTAAGAAAGAAAATGAATCACTCATTATACACTTAGCTTAATGCACAACTACAAGGTGCTGACACTATCCTGATGAAGACAGAAGAGTGTAAGAACAGAATAAAATTTTTTAAAGGGGACTTTGCATATTTGGGTTTTTTTTCCTTTATTTACTCTTCATTTATCATGGTTACTTCTCAAGGAAGGGGTACTCATTCTGTAATTGGAATTGCACGTGATTACCTTCAGGAAATACTTGGTCAAACATTTTGCAAAGAAATGTTTATATTTAATTAACAAGTTGCATGGTTCATTGCAGCAATTTATACTGTAGATATATTTTTCAAAATCCTCTTTTGCTGCCTGGGCACGGGGAGAAAGAAACCAAGGTGCATAGCAGCAGGTAGTATTTCTGAGCAAGTATAGCTTTCAGTAAAGGCTGAATGACTATGCTGTGGGAAAAACTTAAGAAACTTTTGCTGCTAAAAAGAGACTAGTGACAGCATTTTTTTTCCTAGTCACAGCAGTCGAAGTTAACTAATAACCGTAGCTATAGGAAAAGCAATGGTAGTAACTTCAGGGTTTAGCTACTAAATGGTACATAATAGAAAGAGAAAGAGGGTCATGTGAGAGTTTCACCTCATCTTAGTCATTCATTACCAGTTTATTATCCTGGAGCAGTTAGGAGAAGAAAATTACTTATGGTATCTGACTGATTGAAGGATAGTGAGAAAATACGATAAATATGTTAAATTAATAAAAAATACATTATATCTATTGTACATAATGTAAAAGTTGTGATGAAATGAAAATTCTATAATGTAGGAAGATATAGTTGTCATACATTGCTTCTATTTATGCTGTAGATAATATCATAGTACATAGGTGGATCATGAGTTAAGGTCACTTCAATACCTATGAATGTTACATTTCTCTTAGATTGTAATTTCATAGGTCCTATGGCTTAGTTTTCCTTGCCAGCTCATGGAGGGCATCATGTTACATTAAACGTATGCTTGACATAAGGGTCTTCGCAAGTCCCTAAAGGAACAGTTGATCTCCCTCCTACTTAGTCTCTTCCTTCTGAAACAACCTCTTTCCACTTAATCCTGAATTTTTCTAGTTCCGCTCTTGGCAATCAACCACAATCTCCACAGGCACTGGCTAGTCTGTACCAGCCAGCCACCAGGGCACGTGGTGTACAAAAAGGGGCTGAAAGAAGTGGGTCTGTTCAGTCGTACGAAGAATAAGCAGAGGGGAGATCGTACTGATCTTATTGCTGTCTTCAACTGCCTACTAGGAGGCTTTGGAAGAACAGAGCCAAACTCCTTCTGGGATGCGCAATGATAGGATGAGAGGTGGTGGACACAAATTGTGACATGAGATATTCCAATTAGATGTTAGGAAAAATATTTTCACCATAGTCAAACAGTGGAACAGTTTTCCCAGAGAAGTTGTGGCATCACCACAACTCAAAACTCAATCAGGCAAGGTACTGAGTAACCTGTTTAAGTTGGTCTTGCTTTGAGTGGGGCCAGATGACCTCAAAAGTTCTCTTCTAACACAAATTATGAGGTGATTCTGTAATTCTGTTCAACTCCAGTTCAGGACAGCTCAGCAGGCAGTGTTTGTCATTGAAGAAACTACTCTGATTGAAAATCTGAGTATGTCTGAGAGAATAGGTCCCTCTTGTAAGTCAAAGGGTGTGATTTATCCAGAAGTACCTTGTGCCACAGAGGGAGAGGTTAGTGTTGTTCTCTTTTGGATGTACTTTTTCTATATTGGCATAGAGCATGTTGAATTTAGTAGAGTTATTCCTGATGAAAATATAAATAGCACAGAATCAACTCCTAAACACAACTGCACCAAAAATACAATAACTGATAAGTTTCCTTTCAGTGTGGCTTATTCTATTTCAGGAAACACAGAACCCAATAAGTTATATTCAAAGCCCCTCTATAATTAAGTGTAAGTAAGTGAAGTATATCACTACAGCGTATTAGTGACTACATGTAAACATATTTTCTTCCTGAGTGGTTATAAACATGCACACCATAACCTCATTTTTAGCTTTTTTCTGCATTATAAATTCATTTTTCTCTTTGCAAAATGTCACTTTCTTTCCAGCAGGTTAATCCCAGGAGGTCTGGTAACTACAATTACTCCATTTAAATATTCCACATATCTGTCAAGACTCAAAAGAATTCTGTAGTGTCAGTTTAAATATAAATATATATAATTCTAGTTAATAATCATCACTTCAAGTCTGTTATGAAAACTGTATTACTCATTCAGAGTGTGTGTGGTGTTGTGTACGTATGTAGCATTTGTTGCAGCATTTTCATTGATTTATTGGTTAAAAAACCACCATACTAACTGCAACACATCAATGATCTCATGCAGAAAACAATGCTCTTCAAGGGCAAACTTATCTATAAGTTTTTATTCTAATTACTTAAGGAAAAAGCACGAGAAATTTCCTAGGTTTTTATATAAAGAAAACTGAAAATGTATATAATTCTGTAAAAACAAATGCTAGCAAAATATATTTGATGCTTTTCATTTCTATACCATTTCCATCTAAAGAAAATCTTTTCATTTACCATTGACGAGAACTTTATTTTTTTCTTGGTAGGGGGTAGGAAAGTTTGGAGGAGTCGACAATTTTCTGCCACCTTATAAATAGCCTGAAACACTACACAGTTAAAAGACAAACATCTTATTGGCTTAGAAACTAAAATTATAATGTTGATCAAAAATAGATCACATTTTATTTTCCTCAAGTTGAATATGGTCATCAGGTCTTTACTTAGCCTGCTAGAACAGCCTTTGCAACACAGGTAGAAGTGCAACTGCTTTTACAATGAAAGTTTCAAAGTAGCAGAACAAATATCCTTATGCCCAGAAAACACGACTAATACCAATGAATAGCATTTCAAAGCTTTTAATCTCCATGACAACCTCAGATTCTTCAATAAAATACCACTTTACATGCACACAAACATACTCATTTATGCGCACCTACCACGTGTTCATAAATATCAGCAGTGCTGTTCATCTTAAAACTATATATAATACCATTGATGTCTTTTTCTTGGAAAACTAATCAGTCAGCACTCCAGCTAAAAACTTAATTTGTACCCTTCTGCTTATATTAACTGTTCAATACACAAAAGGCAAAGAGATACATACGAAATATGGCTCAAACATACACGGACATACCTTGAGTTTTGGCAAGCATCAGGAGAAATACCTGCTATAGAAATAAATCAGAAGAATTACTTCAAAGACCTACACAACAGAATCACAAATTGCACAGCAGGATTATTCACAGTACTTTTTCTGTCTCAGAAAGGAAATGGTTGACTTAAATATTATAAGCAGAGCGCTCACTACGCTGTGTGAGTAAGGACCTAGTTACTGGTATCAGTCATGTACTGATGTAAATGTGCCCCACACCTCATACTGGAAAAATCACGACAAATGTTTACTGTCCCAAGACAAAAAGTTCAATTTAAGCCACTCCAGGAAAGGGATGTTACAGAGATCTGCCCACATAAAGGAAGAAGATACCTGCCGCCATTTCCCAGCTTGTAATATTGCAGTCACCGAATTCACTAATTACAGCCCGTTACCTTGCCTGTTTTGTGTTTTTGGGACCGGTTCCCTGGCCCACCCAAGCTGCCACGGCTGTAACGTGCCTGCTGGGGGGTGCACCGCATCACTGCGGAGTGCATTATTGCCACAAACGACGGAAAACTGTGCGCTCAGGCCGGGGAGCGGGCTGCCAGACTTCCACGTGCGTGACCCGCGTGGATCACCGCAGCTGCAACTGACGGCCTCGGCCAGCCTGTGGCTTCCCAGGCAGCGTGCCCCTGCCTCTGCAGCCTCCGCCGCAGCAAATCTTGCCAGCGTGTCCAAGTACCCCGTTTTAACAACCTCCCATGTCGAACGCCCCTACCCAACCACAGTAGATTTTATTAGTCAGGGCTAATTGCGCATGTTTCAAGTACCATGTGTACCTGTTAAGCTACTCTGCAAGGTAACAGCTGAGGGACTGCGCAGATCCCTTTTTCCTGGCTTCTCCCAGGGCGTGTCAAAGGGTAGCCTAGCCAGCAGGACGAACTTTGGGAAAAGCGCTTTCCTCCACACGCGCACAAAAAGAGAAGAAAAAGTCGGAAGCAGCTTTCAGCCGTGGCAATAGCCTTCTCTGCGGCATCCCAGGCCGCCCCTCGCTTGCTCATGAGTCTGCACATCACAAGAGCTTTTATCCCCATTAGTCGGTGCACAGCAGATGACATAAAGCTCCTGTGGATCTCAGTGCCAGCCTGGAAGCACAGGTGAGAAACTCAGCAGAGAGAGCTCTGAACCACCACCAGGTACCTTTTCTAATAGACATGAACAGAAATTTTCAGCATTCTCCTTCTTGACCCTTCCGTTCTACCATCCCTGCACTGACCCCGCCACAGAACACCACTGTACCTGCGTTTACGGAGGTACGAAGGCCACTTCAGCATACCGGCACTTGCATGGCATGCCACAGGACCTTAAGGGCTGAGGAAGGGCTCGAGGGCATGCCGAAGACCTTCAGTGTGCATATGAATGGCTTGGCCCTTAGAAGAGTCTCGGGAGGCATTATGGATGCAGGCTAGTTGGCTCATAAACTTCGCTGAAAGCTTCAGAAAATGTGAAGGGGCAGGGCGGCGCGTGGGGCATTTTGCAGTCTTGGAGTAACCAGCGCTGCACTATCGGGCTAGTTCGCAGGCTCCTCAAGCAGTAATCTATCAGATATGTTAACGCTGCCTATGCATTTAAAATTAGCTGTGAACTTGTAATAAAAGTGCCAGTTTTAATACCAGCACTAACTTTTGCTGCTGCCTTAGGTGTTCAGCAAAGAAAAAAAAAAGCTTCCTGCAGTCCGTGTACACCTCCGATAACGTATCAATGCTGTTAGCACTGTCTGTCCCAAAAGCCTCCAGTGTAGCCACCCCCCTTCCTATGACTATCAATAATGAAGACATATTGTGCATTCTAAAATGGCATTGCATTATACTAGATAATAAAGGTAACTCGTTTAAGTTTCATGGATAAATGCCAAATTAAGTTTATTTTCAAACTTCAGTACATAAGGTCTGCAGTCCATTTCACTGCAAGCCAAAAATATGGGTGTGTCAAGACGTATTCCTCAAAATGTTGGTAAGCTCTGCTCTGTAGCTTCTTCATATAATACTTTCCCTGCTTGAGAAACTTAAATACTTATCCTTATTGAGACAGAAATTCATCTGCCTTTTAATTAGACATTTATGCTCCTTCTAAATCTGGCAAAAGGACAAAAAGTCTAAAAGGCTGAAATTGAATTTTTTCCCTAAAGAAGACTTAAAATCTTTTCATAGTAAAGTAGAGTTCCAGGGTGACGGAGTTTACAGGAGTTTACAAGGCAAAATGAAACCTCTGGGCAAAAAAATGCCTTGAGATGCTTCCTCTTCTAGCCTTCATTGATGGCCACTTGCATCACTTTCAATTTTTCATTATCCTCCATCCATTAAAATGACCACCTAAGTTAGCAAAAGACAATGTATAATATATATATAATCTCCTTTCATGTACGTTGAATGCTACCTGCAGCCTCAAAACACTAATGCTTGATTGCGCTCTGTCCAGACTGAACATCTAAATTTCATACATAGAGCTTCCCTGAAATGGTTTTTTTTTTGTAAGCTGGTGTTGATGGTGCCAAAAAGAGTTCAGATATATTATTTAGGTACTCATTAGTCAAACACAACAAAGGGTAGGAGTTATCTTTTATCTGCATTTCTAAGATGTAGTGAGTCCAAGGTTGGCTTGTCCACCTCTAGAGCACAAACCATTGTAGAATATAAACCTGTAGAAATTAACCTTATTGTTTTCTCACTATTTCTTTAAGGCACTGTTAAAATCAAATTAAAAAGACAGTGAGTTGGACTTTTCATTGTGCCCAGATATAGTTCAGAGTAGACTAAGAAAGTCACAAGTTCAGAGATAATAATTCTTAACAGTCATAATGTTTTTTTTTTACACTATAGCTACCACATTGGTAACAACTTCATTTTTTATAAAGAACCTTGTGGACAGATAGCAAAAATTTTTGCTGCCATATGTGTTTTTAATGGAAATCTCATATAGGGACCATGGGTTTTACATGGAATTAGGAGAGCTTTTGAGCTGTCAAGACCTAATGCAAGTTATTAGAAGATCTAGCTATGCAAGTCATAGTAAGAATAAGCACCTTCTTCCTACTGAATGCGCTTAAGTGTTAAACCAATGCTTCACTTTTTTAAAAAATGGTTTATATGTTCGTTTTAGAAGTACTGCATCATGCAGTTAATTCTCAAGTAAAAAGTACTGCTTGTCATTTACAGGGCCTACAATTAAATAAACAAAAGATACTTTACCATATCTCAGTGTCTTGTCCCTGTAAAAACTACATACTGTACTTCTACAAAAACGTATCTTTTCTCCTGTTTAGTTTATTACCCACAGGGAAAAAGTTTTAGGTATCTTTTTATGCCTTGTAGCTGTAGTCTCTAAACTATATGTAATTACTTTCAATGAAAAAAGAAACCTATAATGGGAATAGCTTTATTGTCATATTTTTACTAGTGGGTGTGAGGAGTGATTTAACTTACAGGTACTGATTATTTAATTGTATTGATATAGAGCATACAGCCTACCGTGACTAGTGAATCATTCAGACTGACAAGAGGAGGTGTAAAAACTCTTTTTGCTTCTATTCTGCCACATCCTTCCACTTTTATAAAGGAAAAAACCTTTTTTCATAGGTGGGGGTTAGTAAGCCATTAAAGTTCTTGATAACAGCTATGAATGAATAAAAGCAAACATGTCAAATCCATATGGTATAATTCTGAAATTAATTGGATAGTGAAACAAACTATTCTAAGAGATGACTATATAATCAGATACACAATATAGCTGACTGAGCCTACATAAGGTTTAAAAATCACCTTTACAAAATTAAGCTTATATATAAATTGCTTATTCTAATGTGTTGCATTTCATTTGTTAGTGTGTGACCTTTATTCAACACAGTTGTTGCATAAACCCATTTACTTGTTTAGATGTGAAAAGACACCACAAACTATTAAAGTCTTAGCTACATCATTACGTATGAAAGTAATTGTACTGTGTATTTTTAAACCTATGGCCCTGCAGCAGTCGTTGATTAAAAGACCATGAATTTAGTCTGCAAAATAATTGTGCTTTGGACAATACTTGACCAAAAATAATTAGCAGAATTTAGATAAATTCTCAGTCTGGCTTTCAGCAACCTGAATAGAAAAAGCTATCTATAGATAGGCTTGAATATGAATGAGTTCTACAGTAATATTACACAAGAATAATAGGGCTCAGATTTCAGATATACAACAAAGCACCGGTTTTGTCTCAAAAAAGTCTGTTTTTCTTTGCTTTCTCTCAGCTTTATTTATGTTTTTCACTAAACACAAGATGACGGAAAGCAAGCGAGTAAGAGATTCACATAAATCTCTTAATATCTTTTCAGTATCACTTTCTGATGAGGATAATTAAAAATAAGATGCAAGTCATCTGCTTTCTTTAAATAGTTACAATTTTGTATGGTTACAGACAACAACAGATTTCAAAGTTATACTTTTCACATTGTTTTTGCTATAGTATTCAAATAATATATATTTCTGTTTGTGTGGGTTTTTCACTATGTAGTATACATATTCAAATTTGTTATCTTCTATTTGCAGTATCATTAATAGTTCCTTTATTAGTGTAAATGCACATTTTAAGAAGCTGGGTAAAAGAAATATCCTGAAAGCATTAACTAATTTGCCTGGTTACAGAAACATTAAGTGTAAGATGAGATTTTCTTTTTATTACTTTTTTCCTTATTATTAACACAAGAAACAAAATAAGGTAAGAGCTGTGTTAGAAAAGATCCAGCACTGGTAGAAGAGTTCTGAACTAGTGATCAGATTCACTAAATAGTGACAGAGTTCCTTTTAAGTACTGCCACGTGCTTGTTTTGCCAGACGTGAAGTGGTTTTTTTCAACAAATTACTAAAAATCTGCCTAGTACTTGTAGTCCAAGAAGAGCAATGATGTTGAAAGGGAATCTTTTCTCCTTTTTTTGTTTTGCACAAAAGACAACCACAATGGGTCTGCCTGCAGGGCAAAAATCTCAGAAAATGAAGAAATGGAGAATGGTTATGTATTCTGCACAATTTCAAGAAGTGATACATTAGTAATGGCCCATGGGAAGAAAGCTGGCACATCTGGACAACTCTTTGGTGAAACCAAGTTATATTTTATGGAATAAAAATGAATGAAATTTTTGGCTGGCTAAGCTATCTTCAGATAAGGAAGCTAGACTATTCTAAGTAATGCATCATGAAAAAAATTATTACAATTTCACTTGGATGACACTTGAAATGAAAATAATCCTGGTCTAAGGTGAAGTTTGCAGATCCTGACAGAAGAATCTTTGTGCCCGTAAATTTAGCACAACTTAATTCTGACAACTGGGATTTAATAATTGTCCATGATTTCAGAACAGTGCATAACAGTGTTTTTATTTAAATATGAACTAAAAAAATGTAAGTATGGCAATTCACCCTATTTATCAATTTATAATTAATAAAAAGGATGAAACCACTAGAATTGAACTTACCCTTTGAAGTTGCAGGATTGAAGAGAATCATAGGAGCAACTTAGAGACCTGAATAGGAAATGTGCACATTGACAGAGGATGTTCTAAATCTGATAAAGAATTCTATTAAAATATTGTTATTCAGCAACAAATTGTAAAAAATATTTTTAGATGAGGTGAAAAAATCATAGAATCGTAAATCTTAAAGAACAGATAATGTAATTATAACAAGATACAGGTGAGCTACTTAAATTATCATATTCCACTTAACAACTCAGTGATCAAAATCATTTTGCAACTCTATTATATCCAAAGTCATGAAGAATAATTTAGAAAATCATCGACTCCATCTAGTGTTGATATTCTGTAATTTTCACTTGCAACTCTGGTTCAGTAGGGAACTCTATTACAAGCTTTGATTCTAATTTGTTACACTTCAAGAACAACAACAGATAACAACAGCAATCCACTTGATTGATATATGAAACACTTTTAGATTTTTCATAGTATTGAAGTAAATCAGTTTCAAAATCTGTGCTTAAGTGTTTAAATTTTAATCTTAGGAAAATCAATTGGTAGCACCATATCTCTGGGTGCTCAAGATGTCTTGCAAAGAAAGTCAGCATCATTTTTCATACACTTGGGAAAGTGTATGTATCTCAGATTGGGAAGCTGAGACAGGGGAAATGAGACAATTTTGGCCAGTGCCAAAATGTAGAAAAGAACCTGAGTCTTCCAGCCGCTCAGCTCAGGGTTCCCCCGCAGAGAACCGGGACGAGGGAGGCAGAGTCTTTCTCCTTGGGTGTTTTTGGCTCAGATCAACTACAAACCGGTGGTGACTGGCACTCCGTGATAACATGAAATGAAATGGTATTTTTTTGTTTTATAACTTACAGGAGGGAGACATAACACTGCAGCCACCACTTTAGCCATTACAAGTAAGCACGTTTGCAGCCTGCTGAGATGACATAAAACTCGTTAAGACTTCAGAACCTGATATGCTTACGCAGTCCCCACTAGTGAACAACTGAATTAAAGTGGCAGCATGGCACGAAGAAATTTACACTGCCACTCCCCAACAATCTACCTTGTTCTATAGAAAAAAAGCAATGTCAAGTCCTCAGGGCAATAACTGTCATTTTTCAAAAGCACTTAATCCAGATGAAGTAATTTTGGATATTCTTGTTTACATAACAACTAAAATGTAAGACTGCTTGTGAAATTTGAGAGGCTTGGAAAGCAGTATGCACCAGGCTGCTGCACCTTTATTCAGAGTCAATGAAAGGAAAATTAAGTCCATAGTGATCAGAATCAAAGGAACTAGAGACAAAAGTGATTTTAACATTGTGAAGGTTTGGGGCTTTGGGGGAGTGTGGACATCAAACAAGGTTAATTTTTATTTCTGTTTTTACAACAATACTGTTCAAGCAACATGGTGGACCTCAGGAAGGAGGCCCAGCATTCATCTCCAGAGTTTCCATGACAGGGCAAGAAAAATGCCCCAAGTACTGTTCTATTCTATATAAAGTCAAACACATAACACTTCCCAATTAATAATTTGGAAAGCTATAAATAAATTGTGAACTGGTTCACAGCTATAAGAAAAATATCAATTATTGATATAAATAAACATCATTCCATAAGATGGATTACAGGGGTTCAACTCTGGCTTGATCTGACTATCACTTCTGTGTCATCATAGTCTGCCATAACACCTGGGACACTGAGCGAAGGATTAGCACTATAGTGAACTGTGCTGTCAGAGCTAAAATTTGAATGTTGAAAGCATTCACTGGTGAAATTATCCAAAGATTATTCTGAGGGAGTAAATTTGGCAAACAGAGTGCTCTCCTAAATGCAGTATAAATAGTACATGTCAATAATGAAGCTCACTAACCCTCTGCTCGTTTTAATCACCACAGTTGATTCACAGAATTTGTACAGCCAAGCTCTCTCCCACTCAAACCCATCTTCCTTTGACAAGAGTACTAATGAAAATTCACTGGATCGAAGGAATTCTTTGCTGCTAGCACTCACTCTCCAAAGACATTACATGTGTTCAGCAAACTGCTTCCACAACAAAGTAGTATTCTACATGCTTGTAGAACTGGTCAACACCTGTGGACGAATGGAGCATCTTTAAATAATTCTCTAGACAACTGAGAGTGACTCAGTAGCTAAACAGTTAAAAAATGCTGGAACTTCATAGGATACTTATCACAGAATCACAGAAACACTAGGTTGGAAAGGACCTTCAAGATCATCAAGTCCAACCATTAATCCAGTGCCACCATGTCCCCTAAACCATGTCCTGAAGCGCCACATCCACACGTTTCTTGAACACTTCCAGAGATGGCGACTCCACCACCTCCCTGGGCAGCCTGTTCCAATACCTGACCACCCTCTCAGTGAAGAAATTTTTCCTAATATCCAATCTTATCTCTCAGACATGATTATCAAAATAAAAAATAGAGGAAAAATTCTTTTCCAATATTCAAGTGATGAAGACACAGGATGACTTCAGGTCTTCATATATGAGCCAACTGCAGCCTAGCAAGAGATCAGTCATCTAGAATGTATTACATCCTCTACAGCGTCTAACTAATAATTTTGTATGAGTAGTTTGATATGAGTAAGAGTTCACTTCTCTTATGACTGCTCATAAATAAGATGTAGATCAACACAATAAATGCAGAAATTGAAACAAATATGATACTATATTTTTCATGGTAAGTGATGCAGCAAACAGAGTTGTAAGAAACACAGCCTCATTAAAGTATTAAAAAGACCAGTGTCAGGTACTGGCACTTTTCTATTTGTCCTTTAAATTATACCCCAGAGCTGGTCCCCAGTGCACAGTTCTAATACTGTGGTCGTATACCTGTACACTAGAATCTGCTTCTATTACACTGATAACCTTAGAGAAAGGAAAAATGCCTAAACAGAAGAACAGACTTTTTAATAGGAATAATTTTCCCTGCTTCTAGTTTAAAAACTATCAATTTTATAATAAAATTCTTTATTTGTAACTATTTGCATATTTGAAAAGAATAAAGGCTGTACTCCCTTGATAGTGATCTAATAAAAGAATGTATTTAAGGAACTAAATAATCTCCTGCTATTTTTAATCTTTTGTCTAGCCAATTTTCAGATCTTGGGCAATTTGCAGAATGTGAGAAGTCTGGATAATCATGGATCGTGGCAGTGAGTTTCAGCTCCAAATTTCTGCAATGAGATAATACTTATGAGACAACATCTCAACCAAACATTTGTGTTCTCCAAAGGTGGTCTTCCTTGGTAGAATGGAAAGCGAATAAATTAAACACAGAATGCTTACTTAAGGGCAGCACAGCTGAATTCAGGTGCAGAATATATCATAATCATTAAAACAATCAAGATTTCAGGTTGTCTAGCGATTTCAGAGCTGAGAATTTAACCTCATCTCAGTGCTTGAGAAGACATAATAAAGCGGTTTAAGATCAAATTTCTTTTTTCTGTAAATACAAAAGAAATCATCAGTAACAAATACAAAAATCAAGACTCATACTCATTGTCACCAGTGAATGGTGCTTCCTTGGCTGGCATGAGCTCATCTGGCATTTTCCTTACATCTATGCACGAACTTCATGAGAGCACTGCATAGGCCCTTCCCCTCGAGACACCACTGCAGCAAACAAAATGTAATTATGGTAACCCACTGATACCTTCCTGCTTTTTACTTAAGTACAGTCAGCAGAGAGTTCACTGAGGCCATCACCATTTCTCTTCTGCTTTTGTCAGACTCCAGAACTAACCTTTCATGGTGAAATTCCTATATTAGCATGTAAATCTTTTGAAAAGAGATTTAGTGTTATGAACCAACAAAATTACAACAGGCATTCTGGATCTTGGAGCTGGGATCTTCATTCATATGTAATTCAAAGGCATTTGTGCAGCACAGAACAATAACGTACTCCCTCAGGGTACACCACCGGTTTCCCATGGGAGTGGAGCTGTGCTTCCATCTTGTCTGGCTCTGATGAAGACAAAGGGCCCGCAGGGTGCATTGAAGGATGATCTACTATTGTCTGAGAAGCCAAAATTAGCATCTAAATTGTCACAGTTAAACCCAAAGTTCTTTAGAAATCAAGTATTAAAAAAAGCCAAAACTTACTTTTGTCAGTGTGAAGCTTTGTCCCTGTATCTGTAAAAATGACGAGGGTCTTACCCATCTTAGTTGTGAATGATGTTGAGACCATCGGTATCAAAGGAAAAGAAAATATGATTGTCTGGATATTAGGTGAAAGGAATTTAAAGTCAAATTTAAATGACCATCAACTCTCAATGACAGTTCACAGATGTGTCCGCATTGTTTCCGAGGTTCTTTCTGACATCCTCATTAAAGATCACCAAAACAACAAATCCTATTTTGTTAAGAAAGAAAAAATAGCACTCATCACCTCTCCAGTAGGGCTCTCCATGAGCTTTTAGTAGAAATAACATGCTAAGGAGGGAACAGACAGACACCTTCTTCAAACAAAAAAGCCATCATCTGGTGTACACTTTTGGCTGACCTCGAGAGGCTTGAGAAATTTCCATTTCTGCATCCACTGACTTCTCCCTCATCTGAGTCTTCCTGGTAACCTGTTTCCTTCTGCACTGACATGGACTTTTTTAGTCATTACAAGGTAAGCTAGCTGACTACAGTCTATAAGACTGATGTACTTTGGTTCAACAGATTTCAGTTGTTTGCTTACTTCTGCTTATTTATAAAAACTTCAAGATTTCCACAGTAAACTAAATAGAAAATACCCACCCTTAAAGGAACAATCCCTGCTCACTTCAAATTAACTATTTTATTTAAATGCTCAAAGAAAAAGTTTTATATTATAGTTAACCTTTATAGATAAGATTCCTGCCTGAGGTGGGTTAGGAATTTCATAAGCAAGGCTACCTATCTCCTAAATTATGTAAAATATTGTCCTGGTTTCAGCCAGGATAGACTTGATTGTCTTCACCAAAGCTAGTGTGAGGCTGTGTTTTGGATTTGGGATGAGAAAATGTTGATAACGTGCTGATGTTTTGGGTTGTTGCTGAGCAGTCAAGGACAGTCCAGCTTCTCGTGCTGGCCTGCCAGCGAGCAGGCTGGGGGTGCCCGGGGAGCTGGGAGGGGACACAGCCGGGACAGCTGACCCAGGCTGGCCAAAGGGATATTCCATACCATATGACATCATGCTCAGTATATAAAGTTGGGACTTTCTATATAAAGAAGAAGGAAGGGGTGGAGGGACGTTCAGAGTTACGGTGTCTGTCTTCCCAATTACACATGATGGAGCCCTGCTTCCCTGGGGATGGCTGAGCACCTGCCTGCCCATGGGGAGTGGTGAATGAATCCCCTGTTTTCCTCTGCTTGCGTGTGCAGCTTTTGCTTTCCCTATTAAACTGTCTTTATCTCAACCCATGAGTTTCCTCACTTTTACTCTTCCAATTCTCTCCCCCATCCCACCATGGGGAGTGAGTGAGCGGCTGTGTGGGTCTTAGATGCCAGCTGGGGTTAAACCACGATAAATATCTGTATGCTTAAATGAACACCTCAAGAAACCTTAAACCATTTTAAAGATATAAGAAATACAGAAGGACTTTGACTGTCAAATAACTAAGTGGCAGTAGAACACCAAAATATTTTCCCAGGTACCCATTTTTCTTTAAGCTACCTACAGTACAAAAATTATACAATTTTCTTTTGGAATTTTTAGAAGTCTCTAAAACAAAAGTATTTTTCTTTAAAAAAAGGAATTCAGAGTGCTGAAGAAGCCATATAAGACCTGGCAGTGTTCTGCTGTCCTTTAGAAAACAGGATGTATCTTATCCTTTGAAGATATTGTGGCTGGTTGTTTGCATCTTAATCAAATACTCCACGAAGTATCATCAGCATCACCCACAATCTGCAGTTAATGACTCTACAAAATGCTTTCTGCAAAGCAAGTATTAACTGACATTTAAATATAGCTTTCAAACATAAAACAAAACATAAACTATTCAAGCAAAAGCGCACATTTACACCGACAGGCTGGAGTTTGTTCATTTGGACTGGGAGATGATAAGTGCAAGTTTTCCTCCCTCTTATTTACAGGATGAAAAAGGAAAAACTTTCTAAGTTTTTAATGAACCTAGCAATCTCAATAAAACAAGCAAGTACAAAAACATAGATGCATAAACTACAACAGGTCTTCACACGTAGAAAGGTGATTTTAAGTGCTTTCTCAGCTTCAGGAAGGGTAACGGATACAATGTGTGTAACCACTTTCACCTCAAAATCACGGTTGTTCGCCCAGGGTTCCTCTACCCAACGCAATTGCCCTGCCCTTGGCAGAGGGCTGGTGGTGGATCACGGTGTTCAGATACATCAAAAGAGAAGCACCATTTAAACTTTTAACTCTGGAAGGAAAATTTATAAGCAATTTAGCTTATGTCCTGTCTGAACGGCCAAGGAGCGGAGCAGAGTGGTATTGCATTTATATAGACACATTAAGCTCCTGACCCAGAATGAACACAGCAACACAGGCAGCAGATGAGCTCTGCAGGGTGAGGCCACACCATCTCACAGCAGGAGAAATATCACCCCTAACCGCTGCGGCTCACACACCTGCTTATTATCTGAGCAGTACCGGGAGACCTGAAATTGCTGTTTTGTGAGGAAATTCCTTCTGCCAAGAGGTGGTATGTTTGAGTTCAAAAGACACCGAGAACAGTCAGAAGTGGTTTCAGATCAAAACATTCAAACAAGGACCAGAAAATATATTAGGGGAGAACGAGAGAAACAAAAAACTTGTGTTTTGTGGTAAATAGTGAGCTAGTACTTTTCAAAGGGTTACATGAAAATGAAGGAACCAAGAGAGCCATGATAAAAATAATAAAAATAAATAAAACAAATTAAGGTAAGCTGGCTACCTTTCTCCTAAAAACAATTAAAGGACTTGATTAGTTATTCTTTTAATTTTATTAATATATAACCATGCAAATTGGGTATAAAATGCTGCGATCACAGTTAGGTCCTGAAAACTTAATAAGCTATGCCATGACTGAGCATCTCCATATGTGATTTGGCCTTCTAGACAGCCTACCATACTTCGTATGTTTAGAGGAGGATGCTATTGATTGTCAGAGTTTTACATAAATAAAGAAAAATGCGTGAGGCTGCCTCATTAAAAAAAAAAATCATCCATAAAAAACAGCAGAACACACAGATACACTCAAATGTTAATTCTTCCTTTAGAGCTTTTTCTCTTTCTGGGTAGGGCTACCTGAATGATTGATAAAGACTGAAATAAAACTAAAATGTCCAGGCTTTCTCTGGCTGATAATATTAATTAAAAAAAAAAAACCACTAAGAGAACATGTCAGCTGACCCAAAATGGAATATTCTGTATTTGGAAATTATCAGCATACAGAAAAGGAAATAACGGTATATATTACAAAAGATGGAGGTAGTATAACAACAACATCCTTTCTTTATTTGGTAGACCATTACTTGGGACATTTATCCAGAATGTGGCAGACAGGGGTTTAACCCCTGACTCCCAAAAGACAACATTAAATCCATCATTCCCATTGGCAGTGTGATACTTCCTTTTATACATCCGAATAGTCAGCAAGCCAGAGAGGGTACAGACAAGAATGATACTCTACACTTCTTGAAAATGTAGATTCACACCCATGTAGGAGGATGGAATCTATTTTTGATTTTTCATATAGCAGGTATATGCTCGGTTATTGGATAAAATGGGACATCCACAATATTGATGCACATTTAAGAAAACCAATATAATTTCTTAAAAATCACATTTTTTTTAGTGCGGTGGGTTGACCTTGGCTGGACGCCAGGTGCCCACCAACGCCTCTCTATCACTCCCCTTCTCCGCTGGACAGGGACAAGAAAATATAACGAAAGGCTCCTGGGTCGAGATAAGGACAGGGGAGATCGTTCAGCAATTACAGTCACAGGCAAAACAGACTCGACTTGGGGAAAATTACTTCAATTTATTACCAATCAAATCAGAGCAGGATAATGAGAAATGAAAAATAAATCTTAAAACACCTTCCCCTCACCCCTCCCTTCTTCCCAGGCTTAACTTTCCTCCTGATTTTCTCTACCTCCTCCCACCTAGGGGTGCAGGTGGACAGAGAATGGGGGCTGTGGTCAGTTCATCTCATGTTGTTTCTGCCGCTCCTTCCTCCTCAGGGACAGGACTCCTCACACTCCTCCCCTGCTCCAGCATGGGGTCCCTCCCACAGGACACAGTTCTCCACAAACTTCTCCAACATGAGTCATTCCCATGGGCTGCAGTTTGTCACAAACTGCTCCAGCCTGGGTCTCGCCACAGGGTGCTGTCCTTCAGGAACAGACTGCTCCCACGTAGGTCCCCCGTGGGGTCACAAGTCCTGCCAGCAAACCTGCTCCAGCCTGGGCTCCGCTCTCCATGGGTCATGCCAGAAGCCTGCTCCAGCACGGGCTTCCCATGGAGTCACAGCCTCATTTGGGCACCCACCTGCTCCAGCGTGGGGTCCTCCATGGGCTGCAGGTGGAGATCTGCTCCACCGTGGAGCTCCATGGGCTGCAGGGGCACAACCTGCCTCACCATGGTCTTCCCCACAGGCTGCAGGGGAATCTGGCGCCTGGAGCACCTCCTGCCCCTCCTACTGCTCCGACCTGGGTGTCTGCAGAATTGTTTCTCTCACATATTCTCACTCCTCTCCTTGGCTGCAGCTGGACAGGGTTTTTTTGCCTTCTTAAACATGTTATCTGAGAGGCACTGATGGGCTCGGCGTTGGCCAGCGGTGGGTCCATCTTGGAGCCAGCTGGCACTGGCTTTATCAGATGCAGGGGAAGCTTCTAGAAGCTTCTCACAGAAACCACCCCTGTAGCCCCACCGCTACCAAAACCTTGCCATGCAAACCCAATACATTTAGAAACCAATAATTACCTATAATTGTCTATCTCTATCTTTTGCCTTGTTTCACATCCAGAGATGCCCTTCTTTTTCAGAAGTACACCCTGTAAGGATATGTGGAATAATTATTTTTTTCCTGGGGATATCTGATTAACAGCTGTTTAATATACAAGACTTGGACAACAGACAAAAGAAGTAATTAAGCCCCTGATACACAAACCCAGGTTATAATGGAGGCAACACCAAAGACCAGAAATCTCGGGCCACTGATGGGCCATTGAAAGAACCACTTAAAGTCTTGCAGAGATTCAGCCAGAACTTTCTAACTGATGAGGGTGAAGGAAGATTATCACGAGTCTCTAAGGAAAGAACAAACTCATTACAGGATATTTTAAGGCGCTTTTATGATTGAGCAAAATGCATTATAGGATTTTTAGGGCAAAAGCCAAAGATGAGGAAAGGGTGGGATGAAGGTACATTGAAGATAAACAAGCACAGGAAAACAGAGAGGCAGTGGGACAACAGGGGCTAGTTGTGTGAAAACAAGCTGCTAGTCAGCACACTTGCCTAGCCAAGTCCTAACCACATGCCCAGGTAAGCTCTCTGTTCTGCCTGTGTGTGCTGCTAGCGAACTTCAAGCCAGAGTAGTTAGCAGAGGGTAAGAGGGACCTAGCTACTGGAGAGAGCTTGGGTCTGGGTGTCAGGTACTGCAGAGATGCCAGGTTTGACAGTAAAGTTACCGGGGGAGAATACAGATCTGGCCCAGGTATTGGAGGGACCTGCCTGGGTAGGGGGAGGATGAGGTGGGAGATCTGCTACTGACACTGTCTGGTGGGTGGGTGCCATACTGGGGACACCTGCTCAACACTCTGACCAGTTGGACTTCTGGCCAAGGGACTACAGCAGCCCGACAATGTTGGGCAGGGAAGGAGAGCTAACCTATGTCCCGAAGCCCACTGGACTGGACTGAGCGTCCTTTTGACACAGCCCACCATTATAGTGGCATTCAGATGGCAAAAAAGAGCGCAAACATAAAATACAGAGCTTTAGTTGAGAAACTCTATTCTACTGTAGCAAATGTCATTGTGTCCATCCAAGTGGGTTTCCAATCAGCTATGGGGAAAAAAAGCATTGTGCGTGTCATGGTTTAGCCCCAGCTGCCAACGAAGCACCAGGCAGCCGCTTGCTCGCTCCCCATGGTGGGACAGGGGAGAGAATTGGAAAAGTGAGGAAATTCATGTTTGAGATAAAGACAGTTTAATAGGTAAAGCAAAAGCCGCACACGAAAGCAGAGGAAAACAAGGAATTCATTCACTACTCCCATGGGCAGGCAGGTGCTCAGCCATCCCCAGGGAAGCAGGGCTCCATCACACGTAATGGTTTCTTGGGAAGTCAGACGCCATCACTCCGAACATTCCCTCCACCCCTTCCTTCTTCTTCGTCCCAACTTTACATATCAAGCATGACATCATATGGAATGGGATATCCCTTTGGCCAGCCTGGGTCAGCTGTCCCGGCTGTGTCCCCTCCCAGCTCCCCGGGCACCCCCAGCCTGCTCGCTGGCAGGCCAGCACCAGAAGCTGGACTGTCCTTGACTGCTTAGCAAGAACTCAGAACATGAGCACGTTATCAACATTTTCTCATCCCAAATCCAAAACACAGCCTCACACTAGCTTCCATGGAGAAAATTAACTTTACCCTGGCTGAAACCAGGACAGGCCTTACAGTGGGATAGCTTCGGCCCCTTGAGAACAAGCTGCAAAAGACAGTAATTTAAAAACAAACAAACAAACAAAGTGGATTTCTCAGAAAAAAACCGTCGTCTTTCCTGAGGTAAGTACTCCAAAACAGGCTTTCTGGAAGAGACTGCCTGGTATTACGGAGTTTGCAAGGGCTGAGAGTAAACAGTTTGCGGAGACTCTGCACCTTGTCAGGACAGTTTATAGGGTTTTGCTTCTGCACAGCAGCACCCTTCTCCCCGGCGTCCCCAGAGGCCCATCAGTCCTGTAAAAGACCAACATCGTGAACGCCGCCGCCGGCCG
>NW_010556720.1:20354-36473 GCF_000687285.1 Phaethon lepturus | reverse complement strand
CGGGCCGAGGGCAGCCCAGCCCAGTCCTGGGTCCCAACACAGACTGACACCTGCCCCTAGCAGTGGCAAAACCGTATTTACTAGGCTATGAACTGCATTGGTTTTAGGTTATAAACTGGTTTGAGGTGTAAATTGGTTTGTATACCAGCTTTCAGCTAGCATATATCAAAGTTCATTCTGCATGTGATACGTATTTGCATTGTTTACCTGTATGTGGCTTTATTCTCTTAAAAGATTTTAAATCCTCTCACAGTAGTGAACCTATTAATAGGAAAATAGGTTAACCTTTTTTAAGGGAATAAAATGACACGTAAAAGAATGCAAGGGCTTTCTAGTTCCTAGAAATTAGGTTTTTTGGGTATTGTGTCTTGAACTGCTAATAAATTAGCTGCCCATTGTTCTACAATGATAAATAGGGTAAGTCAGCTCATGTTATGTTAACATAAACCTGAAACAATACCAGAGAGACAAATGGAGTCACACTGATTTGGTATCAGGAAGAGGGCCGAAATATACAAACAAGATCTGTTACAAGAGTTCTGCTACTAACAGTGAATATAAAATTTAAAGGGTCAGCAATTGTGTTTTTGTACATGCACTGTATCTGATGTAAACTTACCATGTCAAGTTGTAACTTTGAGTTATTAATTGTACTGTCAGAACTCTAACATAAGCAGAGAAAATGCTTTGAATTTGCAATTTTATGGAAAAACTAATGTCTGATGTATGTAAATATAAATACAGAAAAAATAACACAGCAAGTATAATTAATAGAAATATTATTGGTTTAATATAACTACATTGAAAATATGTTACCATGATTTTAAAATTAAGGAGAAAAAAAAAAGAAAAATCTGCAGCAATATACCAAATATCTCATACAAAGGCATTTGATTTGGCAGAAGACAAATGGACATGAGGATTTTAGTTTTTACTGATCCAAGACAAAGATTACTGGCTGCAGGCATAGCAGTCCATTGGTAATTTCACACCATGCTGTGTTTACTCATAAATTTCTAGCTTTGTCTCCTTTGACTGTTTTATGAGAATTCTTCCATGTTCTGTCTTGCAAATATACATCAGACCAATACAGAAAAGAGACAGACTATGCCAACTGATTCTGATATTAACTTTTATTACTACGAAGAATAGACACAAGTTGTGCAAACCCATAGAGACTCTTGAAGCTTCCACCGTCAGTCAGATGGCTGCATTACTATTACTCACTCACCACTCCTAAAGCACATGAGATCTGAGGCTCAAAGGCTCAATCATTATTCAGCAAGTTGTGAATGTCTTGTGGGCGCTTCAAGTTTCTTTGTAGTCTCCCTAAAATAGCTAGCTTTAAACATAAACTAGGCACATGGTAAATCTGAGTAGTAATTTAAATGGTGAAATTGTAAGAGGAAAAATATCTAAGCCATCCTAGATGAATACAGTACCAAAAGTATTTCTTCCACTGAGCTGCATTACATTCTTTTCACATTAGACAATTAAGATCCTTCTCTGTCAAAGGTGTTATTTTGTTGATCACCATTCAAAACTAAATTAATATATTTTGAAGAGAGATGCAATATTATTTGCTATTAGAATGAGTTCTAAGTGGAAAAAAAGACAACTTGATACTGTACACACTTCATAGAGTGCTGTATTCTGGACTGCTAAATCAGTCCAGGCTACATTTATTCTATCGTGAGTTTCTCTGTCTCTTAACCTGTTTCTGAAGTAACTGTCAACATCTGCCTCAGCACTCAGGCCCCCTCATTATCCCCAAATAAATGGTAGCCGGCAGATTCACACATAGAGATCACAGGAATGCAGCAGGTTTAATCCAGAGCTCTGACACGACGATGTTATCAGAATTCAAATTTAACCAACAGTGCCACCACGTGGTTGTACAGCACCAGGCGTTAAAGCTCACCCGTAAAAATGATTGAATGACTAAAAACACGTTTGTATTTTGAAATTGATGTCTTACTAACAGAGCAATCGAAGCTACTGTATGTGAGTTGTTAGTTTTACTGGAAAAGTAATGCAAATGTCTCCACAGCAATATGTTGTCTGCTATAAATTTTCTGTAATTACTCACCTATCTTGAAGACTTAGTAATTCCAAACTTCCAATAAACAACATATCTTTTTTAAAGTTTCAGTACATTCCAGGGAAAGGTTCATAAAGCATTCTAAATGTGCACTCTGAATACTGCAATGTATATACCATCCTGTCCTGGTTTCAACCAGGGTAGGGTTAATTTTCTTCACAGAAGCCAGTGTGAGGCTGTGTTTTGGATTTGGGATAAGAAGATGTTGATAACGTGCTGATATTTCGCGTTGTTGCTAAGTAGTCAAGGACAGACCAGCTTCTCGTGCTGGCCTGCTAGCAAGAAGGCTGGGGGTGCACAGGAAGCTGGGAGGGGACACAGCCAGGACAGATGACCCAGGCTGGCCAAAGAGATATTCTATACCATATGACATCATGCTCAGTATATAAAGCTGGGATGAAGAAGAAGGAAGGGGTGGAGGGATGTCTGGAGTGATGGCATCTGTCTTCCCAAGTAACCTTTATGTGTGATGGAACCCTGGAGCTTCCCTGGAGATGGCTGAACACCTGCCTGCCCATGGGGGGCAATGAATGAATTCCTTGTTTTGCTCTGCTTTCGTGCACGGCTTTTGTTTTACCTGTTAAACTGTCTTTATCTCAAACCATGAGTTTCTTCACTTTTACTGTGAGCGAGCGTCTGTGTGGTGCTTAGTTGCTGGCTGGGGTTAAACCACAACATTAGGTCAAGCAGAGACAAAATTAGAAAGGCAAAAGCCCAGTGAGAACTCAGTCTGGCCACGGTCATAAGGGATAACAGAAAATGTTTTTACAAATATAGTCACAACAAAAAGAAAGCCAAAGAGAATCTCCATTCTTTCTTGGATGCGGGGGCACACATTGCCACCAAGGATGAGGAAAAAGCTGAGGTACTTAATGCCGCCTTTGTTTCAGTCTATAATAGTCAGACCAATTATCCTCAGGTAACTCATCCCTCCTGAGATGGAAGACAGGGATGGAGAGAAGAATAAACCCCCATAATCTGGGAGGAATCAGTTAATGACCTACTATGCCCCCTGGACACCCACAAGTCTATGGGGCCGGATGGGATCCACCCAAGAGTACTGAGGGAGCTGGTGGAGGAGCTTGTCAAGCCACTCTCCATCATTTATCAGCAGTCCTCGTTAACAGGGGAGGTCTCAGATGACTGGAGGCTTGCCACTGTGATGTCCATCTACAAGAAGGGCAGGAAGGAGGATCCTGGGAACTACAGGCCTGTCAGCCTGACCTCAGTACTGGGGAAGATTATGGTGTGGTTCATCTTGAGGGCTCTCACAGGGCATGTACAGGACAACCAAGGGATCATGCCGAGCCAGCACAGGTTCATGAAAGGTGGTTCCTGCTTGGCCAACCTGATGTCCTTCTATGACCAGGTGACCCACCTAGTGGATGAGGGAAAGGCTGTGGATGTTGTCTACCTGGACTTTAGCAAAGCCTTTGACACTGTCTCCCACAGCATATTCCTGGAAAAACTGGCAGCTCATGGCTTAGACAGGTGTACTTTTCTCTGGGTAAAAAAATGGCTGGATGGCTGGGCCCAGAGAGTTGTGGTGAACAGAGTTCACCACGTGGTGTTCCCCAGGGCTCAGTTTTGGGGCCAGTCTTGTTTAATATCTTTATTGATGATCTGGATGAGAGGATCGAGTGCTCCCTCAGTAACTTTTTAGATGACACCAATTTGAGCGGGAACGTTGATTTGCTTGAGAGAAAGAAGGCTCTGCAGAGGAATCTGGACAGGCTGGATTGAAGGGCCAAGGTCAGTTATATGAGGTTTAACATGGCCAAGTGTCAGGTCCTCCATTTTGGACACAACAACCCTGTGTAACACTACAGGCTTGGGGAAGAGTGGCTGGGGGGGCGGCCCGAGAAAAAAGGCCACGGGACCTGGGGGTGCTGGTTGACAACCAGCTGACCATGAGCCGGCAGTGTGCCCAGGTGGCCAAGAAGGCCAACAGCACCCTGACCTGCATCAGAAATAGTGTGGCCAATAGGAGTAGGGAAGTGATTGTGCCCCTGTACTCGGCCCTGGTAAGTCTGCGCCTCAAATCCTGTGTTCCGTTTGGGGCCTCCCACTACAAGAAGGACATTGAGTTGCTGGAGCATGTCCAGAGAAGGGCAATGAAGCTGGTGAAGGGTCTAGAGAACAAGTCCTATGAGGAGCAGCTGAGGGAACTGGGGTTGTTTAGTCTGGAGAAGAATAAGCTGAGGGGAGACCTTATCGCTCTCTACAACTACCTGAAAGGGGGTTATGGTGAGGTGGGTGTTGGTCTCTTCTCCCAGGTAAGTAGCAATAGGATGAGAGGAAATGGCCTCAAGTTGCGATAGGGGGGGTTTAGATTGGATATTAGGAAAAATTTCTTTACTGAGAGAGTGGTCCCTAGTGAGGGAAGTATTGGAGTCACCATCAATGGAGGTGGTCAAAAAACATATAGACGTGGCACTTCAGGCCATGGTTTAGTGGGCATGGTGGTGTTGGATTGACGGTTGGACTTGATGATCTTAAAGGTCTTTTCCAGCGTTAATGATTCTATGATTCTATGAAATATTAACTATATATGTATGAATTTCTTTTCAAATAATAGAAAAATCTGCTCTGTTTCAAACAGACTGCAGTCCCCGTAGGTAGATTGGAAATATTCTGTCCCATGTTTTCAGATGTAAGGTGTAATGCAGCAACAGCAGCATCTGTCAAGAGGAGGTAGGGGTAAAGCAGTAGGCTTAGAGAAATGACCATAAGATGGTTAGAATAAAGGCCACTGACAGTTTTAAATAAGCAAAAGTGCCTTTGCAGTCCCTCCTGTGGCACTTGATAGAGAATTTGAGGAAGGAGGTAAGCTAACATCTGTGCCAATGTAGTCTAGGCCACATTGACTCTGACGGCGCATTGGAGGATGACACCCATGTGCCCACGTTTCAGTGGCAAGTTGTTACTTTTATTCAATGATGTGTTTTCTACACATCAGCTGCATCTAAATCATGAAGGTAAGTTTTGCATTATATAATCTACAGCTGCACCACACCAAAATCCATCAGGCCAGTTTAGGCCACAGCTGCATAGTAGAAGATGCTGATACACTCTTCTGTTAAGTTTCACGGACTTCAGTCCCTTCTCCTGACATGCAGAAGCAATAGCCACCTTCTTGGTTTTGTTGTCTCCTGTTCAAGGTAGCATTTGCCTCTAACACGCTACCGCTATTTAGATAAGCCCCACAGTTTGCCAGGGAGCAGCAAGAGCAGGCTCTTCCGCATGGGAAGGGGAGTGATAGGAACTGAGGGCAATAGCATCTGCCTAATGGAGTGTGACAGGGGAAGCAAGGGCTTACTTTGCTCAGGTTTTTTCTAGCTCTTTCTTTCAAGGCTACCGGTTTTGCCATCTCTTAGTTGGCCTGATCCCAGGCAGCCTAACCTTCAGGAGGTGGGATCTGCTCAGAACCCTGGTACAGTTACCCACACTATGAGCATCATTATAATATTGGTATTGAATGGCATCTGTTCAGAACTGTGGCAACCACCTTGTGCAGTGAAAGTATTTAAGCAAAGGAGTTTAAAGTTTAAAAGTTCCAACAGCTCTATTTGTTTCCTTTGTTAAACATATTAAACTGGCTAATAAGCCAGTTAATATATTGTATGGTATCAATTGTAACACTGTAATTTTGGAGCGGCATGGTATACCATTTTGTGAACAGTCAGCAAAAAAGGTCTACATTG
Organism: Phaethon lepturus; assembly: GCF_000687285.1. Classification (NCBI taxonomy): domain Eukaryota; kingdom Metazoa; phylum Chordata; class Aves; order Phaethontiformes; family Phaethontidae; genus Phaethon; species Phaethon lepturus. The sequence goes on along the minus strand of NW_010556720.1, from coordinate 30,668 downwards.
CATTACTAGACAGAAAGCATGCTAAACTGAATCCATTGCTAATATGACACTTACTATTACAGTTCAGAAAAGGCAGTGTTTTGGTAAGTGAGGGATGCATACAGCTCAATGTTCTAGTGCTTTGACTTGAAAGAAAAGTGAGGCATGTGTGAACACATACAGTACAACCAAACTATTGCCCAAATAAAAGAGACAGTAGAACCACATGCATTACTTTAATGTCATCTATGGTAAGCATTCCTAAAACAGAAATATCCTCAAGCACAGGGCTAAATAAAATTGTTCTGCATAAACGAACAACAAAATGCATCAAAATAAAATTCTGAAAGTGACTTATGTTAAACTGCCAAGAAAAAAAGACTGATGAAGTTCATCAACCATTGAACAGCCTCAGCTTGATCTGTTAAGATATACTGTTACACAATCCATTAAGGTCTTAAACAGGACAGTGTGACATACGAGTGGATTTTTCCTAAACCCCAGGCTGCCCTATTTGTAAACAATGATAGGAACAGCTCTTAGTCTTTCATTGCAGATTGTGGATGCAAGATCCAAAGAGGTGTAGAATACAGTTAAAAGAAAAAGAAATTAAATTTATTTGATCAAATAAATTAAAATTTACTATTAAATAAATTAAAAAAAAATCAGAGCTGTTATGATGGAATATCAATTCTCAGCACACAAAACAGAAATCTCCTTACATAATTGATTCTTTCTTTACCCTAAATCTGGAATGATTCCAAATCATGGGATTATTTTTTTTCTGGTCATGGACTTATTTATGGGAAAGTAATCCTTTTTTTTTCAGAGCATAATTGGCTTGTACTATTAAATATTGTTCTTAATTAAAAAATTAAACTGCCATGTTCTATAAAATTAATAGAAAAAAACTCCAACAGGTAGTAGCTATAATGAAAAAGTGGGAAAAAATCAGTTATTTTGAAAAAAGTGACAAACTACAGTCTCTATATACAGTTAAAAAGAAGGAACACAACACTGGCCTGACAATGGACATGATAGTTGTCTTCTCATTTAGCAGTAGGAATCAAAAACATGACAAAAGGTAACCTAAGTTATCCCAGGGGGATTGTGAGAAAAAGTTCATGGGTAGATAAACAGTAAATAATTATACAGTTCATCTTTCAAGTAGAGTATGTGGACAAGGATATTTACAACATCTCTGAGAAAATTAACTTCTAATAGCCAGGACCTTATGCACTAAGCAGAGCATAGCAGAATTGTTCGTATAACTCTGTTACAATCCTTGAGAAATCAAGTATTGCAGAAACTCTTGTGTTAGTTATTTAAAAACACAATCCTTGCTTTAGTCTTAACAGCTTATACCTAAGACAGGCAGATAATCTTTTTGCTCCATGCACTGATTTTGAAATAGATATAATCTTACAAGGCTTAATAAGAAAGGCAGGACAGGAATGATCTGCCCCATGTACACGCTTTCAGAGTGCTCAGAAGGCAGGACCACAGATTTACTTAAAAGGGCTTTAACTTTTTTTTTTTTTTAATGTACCTTTTGAGGAAATAAAAAGGTAAAGAAAGATTTTCAGTCTAATTCCAAAATAGTCATAAAAAGAAAAAAATCCTCCAGTGTTGATACATGTTGTCCACTGTTGACACATCAGTGTATCCTTCAAAAAAGACTGACGACTTCTGTGAGAGGCAGCTTTCTGTCAGGTATCTCAGAGACTACTCTTACAAGTCCTCTAAAAACTTGCCTAGTGGCTATTCTATCCTTTCAGAAAAAGATGCAAAGCAGAGACAATCTAACGGTCGAAGGGGGTACAATTTACTACACTTTCACAAGACAGCTCATTCCAAATCCAAAAAGAAACTTGAACAAAATGGTGATGACACAAAAGTTTTATGCTGCTGCTTCCTGAAATGGAAAATGGTAGCTTATACTAGATACCTAGATTGCATTTACAGCATTCAGGAAAAGCTTGATTGATCCCAAATTAATAATAAACTGAATACATAGCTGTAGAGAAATGTCCTGTGCATAGGATCTTTTCTTTCTTTAAATAACAATTTTCTTTTAGTTCATAGCTAGTCAATGAACAAAATGCATACTAGTCATGGTGGGAAAGATGAAAAACATTTTTCCTCTGACCAAAAAAGTGACTGTGTCATCACCTTTTCTTCTCAACACTGTGGTAGCTTTCCTATTGACAGGACTTTCATCTGACTAGTGAGTTGTGCAATTTCTAAGGGACAATCTATTAGCTTATGTATTGTGTTTTCCAAAATCAAACCTATGTTCAGAATTATTCACCATAATTAAGATTTTGTACACTATATCATCTTGCTGGCATTTCCCCTGAATTTGTAAATTTCTGATTAAGCAAGGATAACTAATGTTATGACAAAAAAGACCATGAAAGTATAGTCAGATCGGCCTTTATGAAGTGACCCCAGAGTTTGATTATATACTGCAATTGTGTTAAATAGGGCTAAATGTAATCTGTAATATTTTAACTAAATCAACAATTAAGTATCTTCCCTAAAACCTGAGGGTTCCATGGAAAGTTACATGGCCAGCAAAAAGACTTGAAAGTATTTCAGCACAAATCTATACATGTACATTCTCTTAATCTATGAAGACATAAGATATTAAAAAAACACCAATTATTCTAGAAGAAAATATTTGTAGCAGCAGACATCCAAATCTCAGCTATAGATAAAATTAACCATTGAAATTACATTTTTGTTCTCAGTTATATCCTTTTGAGCACATAAATCATTCAAATTCAAGGATTTCCTGACATTCCCTTTTCATTCAGTTTTAAATTTTGGAAAGAGTATAGAGTTCAGGGTTTGTGTTCTATCAAGACACCTCCTGAACTTTGCCTGAAGTTTTCATATTGAGTTAGAGAGTTCCTAAAATGACTGTTGTTCAGCATTTTAGAGTAACTCAAATTGATCCAGTCTGAGCCAGTATGTACCTTTGTTGAGAAATGTGGTGTCATGGAATCCAGCATTCCTGAAGAGCCCGGTCTGGTAGACATTTCTGCAGCACCCTAAAGTGATCATATGTTCTTTAAAAAAAAGGCTTGCCAAAGTCTTTGAGGTTTAATTTTCATGTAACAAACCGGTGACTTACCAGTTTTCTAAGAAGACATACTGCTTGGGAAAGTGCTATTTGTTTTCCTTGTTCTAGCTTCTGCCCTTTAGATTAGCTGCAACCTTCAGACACAGGAGAACTGATTCCCTAGATGCAATTGAGCTTGCTTGAGAGCTCTTCTGACATCTCACCTACAAGTCAGACATCTTCAAATAGATGAAACTTTGAGAGTAGCAGAGAACGGACACACAGCTAGGCTTTAAACAGTAAAAGATAAAGACTTTCGCTATCTTTCAAAGTGTCTTCAACTCAGAAAATCATTGTGTAGCTAACAGTGGAAGACTGAGGGAAAAGAAACAGTATGTAGTGAAGATTTGTTTATACTCTTTTTTAATTTTATTCATCTTAATTAATATTTTTCTTTATTTTAATAAGTCCATTCCTTTAGTTTCTGTTCAGATAAAGAGAGATTTCTACTTTCAAAATGTTTTGGGGCATGGTCTTTAAGGAAACAATGCCTATCCACAGGCAGATTCAACTTGGGATCCTGTCACAGTTTAACCTCAAATATATAGATCTATGATTTTTTAAGAAACATGCACAAATAGCACCTACTTACTCCGAATGCCTTGAATTTGTGACTTCTCAGTCACAAAAAAGATAAAAAAAGTAAAGCATTGAACATCCAGAAAATAGTGTATTATCTACAAAAAGAACAGTACTGAAGGAAGAAATGTTAGTAAAACAAACAAACAAACAAAGAAATTGTGACCTCTTATCTTGAGAGGCTGCACTATTACAAGTTCAGCTGTGAACTGGTCAGTTACTTATCAGATGGTTGATAACATGGCAAAACACCAATGATCCAATTTATAAACCCAGATGGGACAATTATGCAAAAATGATTGGGAAATTATATGATTAAAGCTCAAGCAAATACATAAAAGGAATCCATATAGGTTTCAGCTCAAGCAGACAATGAGGAACGATCCTTATAGGTCCACGTACAAGCAACTGAAGTGACCCATGTATTAATTCAAAGCTTATGCACAAACTAAGTGTGAAACTGACCTTAGTTTCATATATCATTAAAAAGTGAATTTTCTCTCTTAATAAACAGTCTGCTGTCAGCTATATCATGTAATACAAAGTTTCATTTTTATCAAAGTTCTAGTATGGATCTAATGTGAAATTGTGTGAAGTGATATAAAGTTGGGTTTTGTTTTAACAAAGTTCTAGTATAAAATGCTCAATGATGTTGAACTATAATTTCTACAGTAAGAGTATATACCAGAAATTAGCATGCTATAAAATTGTATATTTGCCTCCACGTACACAAACATATTTCATTTTCAAATTTGAGATTAGTTCTCAACTAATCTTCAACTTCTAATAAAATAGTATGGATATAACTTTATTAAAACAACAAACCAAACCAAAACTTCTTGTCCCTCTGTCAGAAGTACTTCAAGAATTAAACTCTGAAGCTAAGACTCAAAGGAACTGATACCAATGAGCTACTAGGAAAAAATAGAAGACGAGTAAATCCGATGAAAGAATTAAAACATTTTGTGCCAAATCTGACTATTATGGCAGAGAATAATAATGAAATCAGTTGGAGTGTAAAGAAGCACCATAGAAAATGTATAGAGAGCAAATACATGGCTTCTTAGAATATTTGTAAAGAACATCATACTGGGGTGCTACAATATGCCATTAAGATTATTGAAGGCTGCAAAGGATTATATGAAATACCAGACAGTTTTAGAAAAAGGATTGGCAAAATATCATTACCGGCAAAGTACTGGAAAAATAATATCACTGTATCTGGGGTTTATAGCTGTTGCAGGGGAATTCAGAGGTGGAGGGTCTCAAGAACAGAACTATACCACTCAGTGATGTAAAATTTGAAAATTAATTATTAAGCAAGTGAAAATTGATTATTAAGCAAGGTATGCACAGCAGGGAGGTTGTAGTTTCTATTGCAAGGTTTCTATTCTATGACACATTCTTACATGTTGTGCAAAACACAAACAGGACCCCAGAGTCCGGTTGTGAGACAGGGCAAAAGTACACTCCCGGAACTTTGGCATGTGTGGATCTGGGCTGACAGTGCAGCACCTACGTGTCACAGCTTCACCATCATTGAAGCTTCAGTTCGTTGGCATAAGTCGCACACGACCTCATTGGTCACGTGAACGCAGGTAAATCTCTTTCAGTTGCTACATATCTAAAGCCAACTAGTGATTTTTACCTGGGCTACTATCACCTCCTAGACTTTCTTAATCTCTTCCCCGTAACTTTATTGCAAGTATGAAAACTGTTAACAGTTCATCTGTGCTTTGTGAGGTGTGCTGCACGAGCTGTCATGCGGCCAGGCATCAGGCTTCACACTCAGAAGTGCTGTAACGGGCAACACTCGCAGGAAGCCAGCAGAAGCATCTTTGAGCCAAAAGACCTGCAGGGCCGGTTCACGCTGCGGAAAGGATGTGGGGACACTGAAAAGCCCTGGCCAAGACCAGCCCCTTCATTCAGCTAAATTATATGTGGTATACCTGTAGTATAATAATATATTTTGTTGTACTTGGGAGTAAAAAAATACTGTGTATTTAAAGAAGATGTCTATAACTGCTTTTCAAGGGGAAAATGTCTGTAGTTTTCTCCTAGCTCTCTGTAACAACAACAAAAAAAAGACTTTTTTTTCATTGCAAACAAGTATGTTTAGTAGTTAAGGTGTTTTTCAAATTTTTCATTTAGTGTAATCTTTCATTATATTTCACTAAAGATGTAATGAAAATATAGATCTGGACTTAAAAACTGAACATCTTTTTAGAGTAGGTATATTAATCTTGCTTATCTGTATTTTCTCTGTTATAAATATGTACTACTCTGAAGTCAGATTTGCAGCTTCAGGAGCAGGTGATAGATCTGTTATTAAAAGTAGAAATGTATTGAAATAGACGTTCCTACTGATTTTTTCCCCTTGCTTTTTTCCCCCTTTTCTCATCTCTGTCCGATGAATTCTTAATTATTTCTTTAACTCTGTACCTATGAATAACTCAAATAAAATGTGTGATCCAAGTGCATCAAAACTGGTGATGTAACTAGCATTTATTAAGACTTTGAGTTGGCAGGTATGTTTGCATTACAAATATGAATAATCCCTCTGACTTCAACGAGACTGTTAGCATGATTGCCTTGCTTCTTTGGGATGCAAAACCTAATTCTAAGAATTTTTATTAGGATGTTTCCAGCTATTTCAAACCAAGAAACAGTCTTGAATAACTTATTCCACTACAAGCTTGATTGGGGGAGAAAGATTTCTTCCTTGTGTACAAACTTTCCCCAAAAAACTTACAACTTGGCAATCTGAGCACTTCAACAAAGTTAGTGAGTTTTGTTTGAATCCAATAGGAAAAGAGGGGAATTATACCCAGTATTTTAGGTGAGAGGTTTTTTTAATCTGCTAAGGTACAACATAAAATAGTAAACAGAATGCTCCATCTGTAACTGTAGTAAGAGAAAAATACTACCATCATTTCACTGAGCAAATGCATACAGAAGATATTATGTATGATCTGTGTTCACAGATATGGTGAGATAGGGAATTTAATTTACTCCAGTGATTATACAAGTAGAAATTAAATTTCAGTCAGAAAATGTGGGTGCCTCTGGCACATAGGTGACAGAAATTACGTTATTATTTGGTGCATTTCAGCTGGCATTTATATGCCTGAAATCAAATCTGAGATAAGATAGCTTTCATTATCATCCTGCCCTGATATTTGATTTTAATGTTGCCATTCTTTTCCTAGCTTTAAATAAGAATAGCAAAAGTCCTCTGAATGTAGGGGGCATTTTTGTGAATAATATACTAAATATGCTCAGGTAATCAGATAGCTCAGAATACAAGTACTTTAGATAGAAATGGATCTTACTCTATTGGTTGAACTAAACACTAGACGAATTCAAATAAGTGAGTTCAGAATAAAAATTGGAAAGCATATGGCTTCTAGCAATGCAAAACAATACTTAACAAAGTAGTGTAAAATCTTCATAAAGAAGCATAAACCTACTTCAAGTATTCCAAATTCAGAACTATCAATGTAGCATAACACACAGTGAAGTAACAAGAAAGATGAGCTGAGGTTTACTCAGGAAAACACATTTAATCTGACTAATGATTGGAGCACATGCGTGTGAGAAAGAGGCAACACTGTTTAATTAAAAAAAAATTAAAATGTTATCTGCTTGATTCATATAATAGATATGTGTACTGTGAAAAGGACCAAAATACTGACAGACAGTGGAATACATACCTTTCTTCCACTTCCTTGATTTGTGCTAAAGCCTATCTCAGGCAAACTGTTGATCTGGAAAATCTAGCCTATAGGTGCAATCTACAGGTTTATTCAGGAAACGCCTTTTCCAGCATCACTGCCACAATTAGCACTAAATAGCAACCTTTAAGCAGTCACAGCTTTAGCATAGTGTGAGGAAGTTTCCCTGCTGCTGTCTATGCATGTCTCGATTTCTAAGATAAATAAGCCCCATCCATATCGAGTTGCTAATTTTGCACTTTTAACCCGTATTACGTTAATGTAAAATTCCTAGCTTAGCTTTTCTACTTGTTATTTTTCTTTTACAACAGTTATCTGCCATGTACAGTTGCTTAGGGGACAGAAAATATGCTAATTTTGTAATGCATTCTTTTCATTGAAAACATGAGTAATTTTGCTAAACTCTCTATAGCATGAATATGGATCATTCTTGAACATTTTTGCTGTATATTCTTGATGAATTTAAAAAAACAACCCCAAAACACAGAAACTCACAACCGAAAACCACTACCCATATAGCTCAGCATTATAGGGTTGTTTAGCAAAATCCATCCTCTAGGCAACACTCACTTCCAAAGAAAGCTACCTCAGACAGATGTGGCAGTGAGGCTGTACCATTATAGCACTTGCCCAAAATGCTGTCTCCCAGCAAAACTAATTTGTCTGGACAGATTACTTATTTCATACATGCTCCTGAGGTTTTTCATGCCATCTATGTTACGCATGGTAGACTTGTACCAAGGCTGGCTCTACAAAGGATGTAGCTAAGATCTGGTGTCACTGAGTAGATCAAAGATGGTGTTCAACTTCTGAATCTCCCTCCAAAGGTTCAGGAGGTGCCTAGTTTCTGCCAGCCTGAGCAGAAAATAGATTTACTAAATCCTAGTTCTGCCAAAGTCTCACTTTGTGGAATTTTCTTGGAGAGCTTAACACAAATGGCAGTCAAGGGTCATTAACAAGCAGTTAAGAGCAGTTAGGTGGCTCCCACATCTGTTGGACCCTGGAGGTTAATGCCTAGACCTGGATTCTGGATGACTTTTATTTTTTGGATGTACTATGTATTGGATTTGAAACAAATATTTCAGTCCAGGTCTCCAACGTCAAAGGAGAGTTTTCCATTTTTCAAGACACTAACATATTCCAAGTTTATGCTCTTGTTTCACAATTCAACTGCTAATAGGAGGACTTAGTGCGTGTGTTTTTTAAATGAGCTGTCAAGGCCGAGTATCCCAATATACCTGAACATTTATGTGGGAGTTGGATATCTAACTTTCACTGATTTCAGTGACAGGCTATTATAAATCAGGCTATTAACAATCAAATGACTAAAGTAGATAGGGGAAAAGTAACATGGACAGAAGTCTTTTGTTGCTTGATATTTTAAGTTCTGCTGTACAGCCCTGTGTCTTCACTTGACATCACTAAATCCTTAATTGGTTTTGGTGTACAGTAAAAGAAAACTCTATATTCAAGCTCAAATTTTGTTTCTGATTCTCAAATCTTTGCCTGTGCCATGAAGAACCTAACTACTAGGCACCTATATTCATGCACAGAGAGACTCTGCAGTTTTCAGTCTTGGAGGTTTTCAAGACCTGACTAGCAAAAGCCCTGAGGAAACAAATCTGATCTCATAGTTCACCCTTCATGACTAAAATCACCTAAGTCCTTTCTAACTTAAACATTTTTTGTTTTCTATTAGTCTCTGTCTGGAATTGATGGATTTTGAGGCTCGGATAGGCCTGAGCCTCCAAGTTTATAGCAAAACCTGGTTAGGACCATGGCTTCCTTACACACATATGTGTAGTTTCCCCTATTTTTTTGCTTAATATTCAAGATGCTGTAATCATAGACTATATTTTGCAAGCCATTTCACATATTGGTGTGTGGTGGGTTGACCTTGGCTGCACGACAGGTGCCCACCAAGCTGCTCTATCACTCTCTTCCTCAGCAGGACAGAGGGGGAGAAAATAAGATGGAAAAAAACTCATGAGTCAAGATAAAGGCAGTTTTATAAAGAAAAACCAAAGGCTGTGTGCGGAAGCGAAGGAAAACAAAATATTTATTTGCTACTGCCCATCAACAGGCAATGTCTATCCACTGCCTGGGAAGCAGGTCCTCAGTAAGTGTAGCAGTTGCTCTGGAAGACAAAAGCCTTAATGATGAATGCCCCCTCCCTTCTCCTCTCTCTTAGCTATTATTGCTGAGCAGATGTCATCTGGTATGGAATACCCCTTTGGTCAGATGTCCTGGCTGTATCTTCCCAAGCTCTTGCCCACTCCCAGTCTACTGGCTTTTTGGGGGTGAGGCGGGCGGGAACTGGAGAGATGGCCTTGATGCTGTGGGAGCACTGCTCAGCAGCAGCCAAAACACTGGTGTGTTATTAATATCTTTCTAGCTACAAAAGCCTAGCAATATGAGGGCTGCTACAGGGAAAATTAACTTAATCACAGCCAGACCCAATACAATCTCCACCCCTTATTCCACATCATTTGCATCATGCTCAGGTCCCACATAATTTTATATATATATACACGCACATATGTATCTATCTTCTAACCATCCCAGTGTATTTAGCTCTCATTACTGAAATCCCTTCTTACCAGCACTTACAACTTATACTACATACTTAAACCGTCTTTATACCAAACATACAGATTTATACATTCTCATTAACTACTATCCCCTGCCCCTCAACAGATAGATATTATTCTCCCATTCCATAGGCTTCCTCCACTCCTCCAAATGTTTATAAGAACAGGCTATGTCTTGAGCCCCCTCTGTCAAGATGGGTGCTCAGGTCAGGCGAAGCATCATGTTTAATTGTTGGGCACCAACACTGGCTTGTTTTGGGTCATCGTTGCATTCATCCGGTTCCTTGTGAAATCACTCTTCCTC
>NW_010556720.1:0-20344 GCF_000687285.1 Phaethon lepturus | reverse complement strand
TGCTCAGGTCCCATGTTATCTAATACATCTTGGTACCCTCTGACCATCCCATTCTGTATGCTTCTCATTCCTGAAATTCCCTCTTATGAACACTTACCACTTACACTACATACTCGAACTTTCTTTACATCCAACAGTCAGGTTTATACATCCTCGTTAACTACTATACTCTGTTTCTTGACAAATAGAGAGGTATTATTCTCCCATTCCATGGGCCTCCCTGGCAAAGTGTCTGTAAGAACAGCAAATGACTCAGGCCTCATCTGTCAAGGTCATCACTCAGGACAGCAGCATGTGGGACTGTTGGGTGCCAAGATCAGTTTGGGTTGGGTCATCACTGCCCTCACCTGGTTCCTGGTGAAGCTCATTCTCCATCAGTTCTGGCAGTTCCTGCTGCATTACTTCCTACAGCATACAACTCACTTCACAGATTATTTTTCCCCCAAGGTTAAATCTCCGCCCCGAGCCACACAGGGAGATGGGAATTGGGGAGTTGTGATCAATCCATAACACCTCCTTTTCTGCTGCTCCTTCCTCCTCACACTTTTCCCCTGCTTCAGTATGCATCCTTCCTATGGGCTGCAGTTCTTCAGGATAAACCTGCTCCAGTGTAGGCTGTCCACAAGCTGTGGTTCCTTCAGGAAATATCCACCTGCTCCACCCTGCTCTCTACCAGGGTTGCAGGGAAATACCTGCTTTGCCATGGTTTCTTCCAGAGGCTGCAGAAGAATCTCTGCTCCTGCTCAGGCACCTGAAGCACCTCTTCTCCCTCCTCCTTTTCTTACCTTGGTGTCAGCAGGGCTCTTTCTCACACTTTGCCCCTCCTTTCTCTGTCCAGCTTGGCTGATGGGTTCAGCTTTCTCCTCAAAAATGATGCATCTGTTGGAGCTCGCTGGAAGAGGCTGCGTTCAGCATTGGACAGTCCCTGACCTCTTCTTACAAGGACCACCCCTGCAGCCCCCTGATGCCAACACCTTGCCATATAAATCCAATACAAACTGTAATGAGCAAATAAGAAGAACTTGTGGGGAAGTGGCATCACCCCAATGCTGAACCTGCAAAGCTGGGTCCACAGGCCTTTCCTAGTCTAAGAGTTATATCACTGCTGCTGATGGCCAAGGTAGCTGAAGTGCATGCAAACCTATCAGATCTCTCATACTGATTGTGAAACTAAAAACATTTGAGTTTTGTCTTGTTCCTTTCTTAAGAATCGTTTTGCATCTCAAAGATCTGTATCATCATGGTCAGTCTGGCTTTATGGACCCTGTGTCAATCACAGTTTGTCAAGATAATCTGTAGTTCCCTGGGCAGCTGTGAGGGATTATGAACTGGAGATGAAAATTTTCTAATCCATTACAACCATGAAGCTTAATCTTTAGCATCTGTGATCTCAACAAAACCAAACTAAAAGATAGATTTTTTTTTTTCTGGCACCTTCATATCATGTGGCCAGATATGTGCTTATTGTCTCCATCAGAGACTGGGACCTTGTACATATATTTGACTGGGGTGGTCAACCAAATGTTAATACCTGAAATTATACTGACTTTATTACCTTTGTGACTAGAACTGTATTTTGCTTTCATAGACCAAAACTGTAGGCTAAAGAAAATAACAGATGTTATATGCCTGTGTTTGCTCCTAGGAAATTCCACTTATTTATGTATTATTTGTTAAGAAGTGGTTCCAGCTTGCAGGTTCTTAAGAGGCTCATATGCATCCCTACTATCAAAAAAGTCCAGGAGTAAGTCTTGCCAATCTGCCAGAGAGGTTCTAGAGGTGAGGAAAGAAGGTAGGGGTAAATCTTCAGTCTTTCTGCTGATTACAGAATTGTTTTAATGTGCCTTATTCAACTTTTTCTCTCCCACAAACACAAGGGGCGAGCGGCGGGGGGCAGGATTCTGGACCTGTAGCTTGTCTGATTTCATTTTTCTTTAGTAGAAAAATGTACTAAGTGTAGTAGAATTAGATGCAAGTACCTTAGAAGTTAGTCAATACAGTTTTAATCCTACCTAGAGCAGATTATAAATTAAATTAACTGTCAGGGGGCTTATAGTATTTGGTGTAGTGTTTTTCCTTCCCCTTAATAGAACAGCTTGATTTCATCAGAGAGGGAGTTGGTGGTCCTCCACCTCTGGATATTTTTAAGCATTCACCTTTTTTTAAATAGTATTGTAAAATAGTATTTTATTGGGTTTACACTGGCAAGATTTTGATAGCAGAGAAGCTGTAGGTGTGGCTTCTGTGAGAAGACACCAGAAGCTGCCCCCATATCTGACAGAGACAGTTTCTGCTGGCTATAAGGTGGATCCACCACTGGCCAAAGTTGAGCCAATCAGCAATGTTGGTAGTGTCTCTGTGATTACATATTTAAGAAGGGGAAAAAACACTGCACACCAGCAGCTGAAAGAGGGGAATGAAAATATGTGAAAGAAGCAATCCTGCAGACACCAAGGTTGTTGAAGAAGGAGTGGGAGGAGGTGCTCCAGGTGCTGGAGCAGAGATTCTCCTGCAGCCCCCAGAGAAGGACTGTAACCTGTGGAAAGAACCATACCAGAACAGTCTTGAAGAACTGCAGCCTGTGGGAAGGGCCCACACTGGAGAAGGTCATGAAGGACTGTTTGCTCTTGGTGAGATCCCACACTGGAGCAGGAGAAGAGTGTGAGGAGGAAGGAATGACAGAGACAAAGCCTTATGACCTGACTGCAAGCTCCATTCCCCAACCCCCTTTGCAGCTCAGGGCCAGGAGGTAGAAGAGTCGGGAGCAAAGCTGAGCCTGGAAAGAAGGGCAAGGGGAAGGTGTTTTTAGATTTGTTCTTATTTCTCATCATCCTACTCTGTTATTAATTGACAATAACTTAAATTAGTTTCCCCAAGTTGAGTCTGTTTTTCCTGTAGTGGTAATTGGTGAGTGACCTCTGAGTCCTTACCTCCACCCGTGAGCTTTTTGTCATATTCTCTTCTCCTGTCCTGTTGAGGATGGGTAGTAATAATGCGCCTTGGTGGGCAGCTGGTGTCCAGCCAAGGTCAACCCACTATGAGAATATTTGAATGGATGCTATTGGTTATCCAGTTCAGCCTCTGAAAATTCACAGTATTTTACAGAAAGCATTTTAATCTTACCTTTAATGTCTCCAGAGATTGTGCAATAAATATTTCACAAAAGAAGTATTTCTATACTCTGATTGTCCTTTGTAACAAGAAGTTCTTGTAATAACAAAGGTAAATTTATCCTTCTAACTCAGATGATTACTCCTTGTTTTACGACTAATGTTCAATGTGACTAGCTCTTCCTTTCTCTCATATTATTGCCCTTTAACTATTTATGTAGAGTTATCATCTTCCTCCCTAAATGTCACCTCTTTAAGCTAAATGTAATTCCTTTAATTTTAATTTATAAGTTATGTTTTATGTAGAAATAAAACAAGGAAGAGTTATGTGAGTTTTGTGTCTTTTTCCAAGCACTAGCATTGTTAAAATAATTAACTCTTCTCTGAAGTTCTACAGTTGACTTAAGGAAAACATCTTTCTTCCCCCAGAGCAGAAGGATGGCAACAGGAAAAAGCTCGCAACAGGTCAATTCTGCATCTTGTTGAGTTGTGATGTTTTTTGGGGAAAACAGAGCAGCGTAGAACAGTAGCTGTCAAACATGATCTCTGGGCTTTACATTTCATTCTGCATTATACCTTTCAACATGTGTTAACAGTGTTATATTTCAGATAACTAGGTTTTCTAGGATTTGCATCAATAGAGCAACAATACTGCTTTACTACAGTTGATTGTTTCTGCCTACAGAAGGGGGAAAAATATGTAGAGAACTAACTATTTCTCAAATACTTTTTTTGACTACAAAAAGAAAAAGTCATATTCATCAGACAATGAATATCTGTCACTGTGATACCAAAGAATTTTCATGCTCCAAAAAGACCCCAGTCTCTTGCAAACCCTTAATTTTTAGATTTTTTCCCATTTGTAATGGTAAATACCAAGCTTTGAAGGAAACAATATGTATATATTAGCTAATAGCTATATATAGCTACGCAGGGAGGGCCTCTAGGAACAGTTTTTGCAAGCAGCAAAATTGGTGCTGAGTTTTGGATGAGTTTTGACTTCAGGTGAACTCTGGTTTGGTCTTGTGGTGTGAATATCCATAAGCAGCTATAGCACACTTAGCAAGCTCCTGAGGTCCACCTATCCATTGGTTTTCATCCAAAAAGAATCCTGTTGGCACACTAGGAGGCTGTATACAATATGAGCCAAAGTTCAATAGGTGAAGCTCAAGGTGGTTGAAGATGAGGGACCTGAGGCTTGTTCAGTCTGGAGAATAGATAGTTTCAGAGGGGGACTGCCTGTCTGTACTGACAGGATGGGTCACAGAGATGATAGGGCCAGTCTCAGGGTTGCATAGTGGTAGAATGAGACAGTGGACAGAAATGGAAACAAAAAAGAGAGAGAGGTTGTGATTAAAAAGTTGCATGGATGCAGTCTCCACCCTTGGGTATTTTCTAGACCCGACTGGACAAAGCCCTGGATAAGCTGGTATGATCTTATAGGTGACCCTATTTTAGGCAAGATAGTAGAGTAGATGATCTCCTGAGGTTCCTTCCAACCTCATCCTGTGATCCAACAAAACTGAAACAAACAAACAAGAAAATCAGATATATACAACCCTCATGAGAAAGAGAGGAGATGAATGTGCTTCTCCAAACAATAGATGAATGTGCCTCTGATGATGCTATTTTTCAGGAGGAGATCTGTAGTGGTGAATTGAACAGGATTACATAGATGGAAGCAGCCTGAAGAAAAGGCAGTTTAGTCTGGGGTATATCATGCCTCTGGGCTCAGGTAGTGATGCAGGACCTGCGAGGTCCTCTCACCTTTGCACTCTCCTTCCAGACTGAGAAGCTATGGTCTCCTTCACTCTTGCAGAATCCTGCAGCTTATCCTCATTCTTCCCTTGCACTCCATCAAAGCCCACAAAATCAGAGCTGTGGTGGGAGGTAGCTTCTATGTAATTTTCTAAGCTAGCTTAAGGTGGGCTTGCTAAAGGTTGGTTTGCTAATAAAATATGTATCATTTTTATTTTAGAAAAATCATTGTGAAAAGCATTTGCAATGGTCTCAATTTCTCACATGCTGGCAGAAAAACTAGATGACTAGAGAGAAGAAAGAGGGACTGTGTTCATTTGTTCAAATGTTGCAGTATTTCCTCTGGTATTCTGAGATGAGTCACTTAATAAACCTGGCTGTATGTTTATCAGTCTGCACATTTTTAAACTTTGAATTCTGGAAGGCTAGAAACAGAGTTAAAAATACATTTCTTGGCAGTACATTCTTTATTTCCCCCATCCCTGCATCAGATCATGAGAACAAATAGGAGTTTTTTCCATCTGCTTCAATCCTATTAATGTTTTAAATCTCCTTTTCTCATAATCTCTTTTAAATATGTTTAAATAGGTGTGGAGCTCCTGTCACACTAAAACAATAAACTAGATTAGATTATTAGACATTTTTGTCTGAGTTTGATCCACTTAATATACGAATCTCAGATTTGGTGTCCTTATTTGTATAGCTTGAGATTTGATCTTATTATTTAAACCAGAGTAATTTATTCAGAAATAAGTTGACTTATACAGAGCTCAGTTCTTAGTTTAAATCTGGTTGGCCTCAGATAGGGTGATTTCACAGAGACATTTACTCTTACAAGTCACATCATTTAATAAGCCTACAATATTACTGCATTTGCATAAAAAGTGCTCAGAATATATTCTTGTTTTTCCCTCAAGTGGTTTTATAACACACTTCACACTTTATCTTGTATTTTTTAAGTGACTAAGAAAAATGAGAGAATGAAAAAGAGCAGAAATGTCTCTTACAATTAAAGGGATACATCTTTTTAGGGAACACTATTAAAAGAAAATTACAGTAGCAAAGTCTAAATTGCAATAATTAGCAAATATTGTTATCTATACATAGCATTGAGTTTGCCGTATGGAAATGTTATTGGACATTTGCCCAAGATGCTTAAAGTAAGTTTTCAAAAACTTGTGTTTGCCTTTGAGGAATTACATTTAGAAAACTGGGGGGAAAAAAGTGTAAAGAAAAGTGTGTGTGTATGTTCTTGCTTTAACAAATTCAATAAAGAGGCATAGCACTTTATTTGTTCCTTCTTTTTGTTCTTTTGTGTCAGAAAGGATGTCAGAGCTGGTAGATTCTTTCCTATTTCTTGATCAATTGAAATGGCTCATGGTAGTAGTAGATTTTTATCTTTTTTATTAATAAACTCTTGGATAAGACAATACTCATTGATGCTGGTGAGTTTGATACTTATTTACAATAGTTATGATGTGAGAATCCAAGATTCAGCTCCAAATTATTGAGGAAAGTGTTTAACTGGGGAAGCTAGTCTGACTGTATCATGAAGTCAAAAGTAAGCCTAGAGAGAAAAAGAATCACAGATTAATGCAGACTTGGCACATTTCCAACCCTACCAGGTACTTACCCTCTACAGCATGTCCTCAATATTTACTAAAGCCTGCTGCTGCCTACCCACAGACCCAACCCTGTCTGTTTTCAAACTTCATGCCAGGAAAAGTTCTTTCCGGTTTAGATTCATGTCTTTGACTGATCCACCCCGTGCGGCAATCTTAGATTTATTGTATTTGGTGACATCAGCTGCCTTCTCAGCTTCCATGTTTTCATTAGTTTAAACCCCAGCAACATTATACTGAGAACACTGGAGAGTCTTTTAATTCCTGCAAGGAGGAAGAAAGTGTGTTGGAGCAGGGGGTACAGAAAGCAGTTTGGGAGGAGAGAAAGAGGTATTTTGCATGGAAAAAAAAGCAATACAAGGGTGAAAAAGAAAGAAATTATGAAGAGCAGAAAACAACCAAAGTGTTTACAAATCACATGTGTGGATATTACTTGGATATACATTTTTATTTACCACAGTGATTTGAAGTCCTTTTGATACCTGAGAGAATCATAGAATAATTTGGGTTGGAAAGGACCTTTACAGGTCATCTAGTCCAACTCCCTTGCAATGAGTAGGGACATCTTCAACTACATCAGGTTGCTCAGAGCCCCATCCAACCTGACCTTTAATGTTTCCAGGGACAGGGCATCTACCATCTCTCTGGGCAACCTGTGCCTGTGGTTAACCGCCCCCTTTGTAAAAAATTTCTTCCTTCTATCTAGTCTGACTCTACCCTATTTTAAATTAAAGCTATTACCTGTTGTCCTATACAACAGGCCCTGCTAAAATGTCTGTCCCCATCTTTCTTATAAGGTCCCTTTAAATACAGAAAGAGCTGTTTTGCTCTTCATTTGTCTCCAAATCATTCTGTCTTTCAAGAGTCAAAGTCCAGGACTGTACTGAGCTCTTTCTAGATCACCATCAGCCACTGAAATGAGCATCTTCCAAATGCATGGATAAGGAAAGTTAAGCAAGAGACAGACTTCCAGGATATGTTTTTGTCATTCCCATGCCTTTCCTAATTCTTCTTGACTGTCCATACATGAAGGTTGACACAGTTGTGCTCAAAGCACAGTAAGGATGTAGATGCCTCTATCATGACCTCACAGGTTTTAACTCAAAAAAGTCTTTTAGAAGTTCTGTCTTTGGAGAAATTCTTAGCAGTTATGTCAAAGCTGTTCATCTGTTTCTCTGATTCCTGTAGCTGCTGACATACATTTACATGTCTCTTCCTTGATGTTGCCACAATTTGGACAGATGTTTACTGTTATTTTTCCTGACTCTGATTTTTGAAGAGTTCTGCTTTATGTTCCAATAATGAAACTGACATTTATTATAGATCAGGCCAATTTCATTGCCTCTTGGCTTTATTCAGCCAGCTAATTTCTCTTTAATGTCATGGCATTATACTATTCCATTTCCCTTAGTTTGTTCTCTTAATGTTTAATACAGCTTAACCAGCTATACTTACAATAAAGCTCATTTTTTTTTAAATTCACATGGGTGTGTTGAAAGCAGGTCAGTAAGAACCATAACTCTTCTGCTTTCAAGAGAGAACAACTACTTACGATGTTGCAAGAAGTCTGTTTTGATGCTTTTTGTACCAGTTCAACCTTTAAAATATTTTCTTTGTAACCTCTGTAAAATTTCGTTGTATAGCAACACAGAATTTGGCTTGATGTTTTTAATTTTCATTTTTTAATATTAAGAAAAATAAGAACTTGTTGGTGCTCTCTGTGTAGTCCTATCTATGATCAGAAGTTAAGTGACTGATGGTCAAAATTCTACTGATTTACTGAAACAGAAGTACTTCTGTTAAGAGTGAACTAAGGTAATGTTAACTACACCAAAAAAATCCTCTTTTGAGCAGCAAAACCTGCATGGGTGCCTGAGCAAATACACAAGCAGTTAGACCTAATGGGTGACCATTCTTCTGTAACTGTGTTGACTGCAGATCTGAGGTAACTCAGACTCATCATCACATGTTCATCTGAGCTGCAGTATGAAAAGGCATAACACAGTGACTCAAGATTTTAAAGGTAGGTATATAAAATCAACTATGTATGTTCACCCCTCTCTAGCATCCTGTATAGATGCACCTCTATACTTTCCCTCCATCCATGTAATTCAGCAAGGAACTACTGCATAGTAGGAAGAGTAGCAACCTGGACCCGACCAAAGCACACAGTCTTTTTGTCATATTAAAAAGTCCAGATCCCACGGAAGTCCGTCACTTGGCTGGATTAGGAAGAAGGTATCAGTTCTTAAGCTTAGTATTAGATATTTCTTTAGGCCCTTTTAATGACTCCTCTGGAGTTATAAAACAGAACCCAAATAGCTGATGTGTTGTGTTTCAGTGTGTGAGAGACCAAACCGTGGGGCAAACCACGGGGCACTTGTCTCAAAGACTGTTCATCTGGGCGAGAATTCCTTTGGCTGGCGATGGGCGTGGCTGCAGGGCCACAGAGACTTGTGATTGGTGCTACAAGGCCCAATCATGCACCACGACGTCATGCGATAGCCTCATGATTGTCACGTGAGGAGAGGGGCTGGAGCCACGTGAAGCATACGCGCATGTGCAGACAGGCAAGTACGTGTCATTGTCATGGAATCTGCAGCCCCCGAATGAGAATAAAAGGGGCTGCCAAGACGTGTGTGCGCGCGCACTGCCTCGATCACCCACCACCGAAACATCGAGAAGCTTGGACCTCGGGACACCACGGATCCATGGTGGTGACTTTCCTTGCAACTCTGTCCCGAATGCTTGCTTGATTTCTATCTTTTTATTCCACTCTGTCCTATCGCTATTAGTTTCTTACTTTTAATTATCGCTACTGTTTTTCTTTTTAATAAAAGTGTTTTGGGTATACGGCATTTGACCTTGTTTGTGTCTTAGTCTCGTTCTTGGGATCATATCGAAACCTCTTCCGACAGTGGATCGGGACACAGTGGAGTAAGAATGAAACAACTACTTTTTCTTTGTTTATATGCAGATTACGCTAAATAACGCATATCCAAAATTATTTGTCATTTCTCCTGAAATAGCTAAAGACATTAACATTTTTCTTTTTTTTTTAAATCTATAAACATGCACTTCAAAGCATATAAACATATTATTAAAAGTCAGAAATAGTGTTTGCTACATTAATTTTCCTCTAAATTAGGTTTTTGTCTCACAGGTCCAGTGCTCTTCAAAAATGCTTATTAACAATTCCTCTAGATTTTAAATATTGTGTCATCCTTAAGAAAATACCTATAAAATATCTAGTAGGTAAGGTTATTTAGGTTATACTTAGGGCAGCTACTCATCTTTGAATAAGACAATTACAGCAACTGGGCATCTTAAACAGAATGCTGCAGAAAACATATGTCACTGTTGAACTCCCAACTCGCAAAAATTTAGTTCTCTGTAGTCACATAGGCATTATGATTGCTAAAAAAATCCAGTGGAAGGTCAAATATATTAAGACACCTTTCATTCTTCTGGAGAATGCGATTTAGTAGTCTCTAGCTTGACTGAGGTAGACAGAAAGAAACCCAAGCGGCAAGGTATCTGGCTTTATTAGGCTGTACACAGCAATTAACCCTGAGACATATTCACCACTGCTTTGTAAAGCGTGAGCTAAAGGTCCTCTCTTGAACAATTTTGTCTGAGTGAGGACTGCCATCAGCAGTCATAAAACAGTTCTCTACTGTTGATCTTCAGACTTTTGCTTGGGATGTTGTCCTTCATTGCCACATGCTGGCACTCACAGCTGGGGGCAGTTTGTGCCCCTCTACGGGACGTTAGCAGTCCCAGCTCAGCATGTTTGTGCTAATGCCTTTCTCCACTGACTCCAGCTGAAATACTGCTTCTTAAAGTCAGTATTTCCCAGAATCTCCTGAGACTTATCTGCCTGTTTTTGCTATACCTTCCTCCCTCTTCCAAGACATCATTTCACTCCCTTATGGGCAGAATCTTGATCTTTCTTCTGCAAGCTGTGGTAGCATGAACAGCCTTTGGTGAATCTAAATGAGAGATGTGCTATTAGTAGGCAAATACAGGAAGTTTATCTTGATATAGGTAGGCAATGAACTAGCCTGGGCAAGGGTGCCATCCAGTGATCTCTTTCAAAATTATGTATGGAAATTCCTACTGATTCAGGACCCTTTTATGCAGAAAGCACATATCAGAAACAGGATACTCATGGCAAATAGGGCTTCGAGAAAGGACAAAGTTCTCTGGCAGAAGAATAGCTGTTTAGTGTTAAATAGAGGTGGGAGGCACCACAGAAGGAATCAGATATATACAAATCCTTGCCTGCTGTGAAGGGGAAGTGCTGATCTGCCAAAAAGATGATAAATGACATCATATGGAAATGAAGAAAAGAACCCAGGCAGTACTAGAGAACTGGTGTTTTTTTGGCTGATTTTTTTTTTTTTTTTCAGTAATCTGGCAGAGGAAGTAATGCTAATGCTACTAATGCTTTCCAACAATTCTAAATTTGATGGACTGTATGATGAATAAGCTGTAGACAGTGCAAAAGTAGTACAGAAATACAGGCTGGGAATAGAGACAGAAAAGAGGCAACAAAGTTTCAATACGGAAAGATGTAAGCTACCAAAAGCCATGCTGCTAAATCAGATTGAAGAAAGATAGCAGGGCACAAATTGTACCTATTTACAGTGTGGTATAACTTATAAACTCTAGAACAATTCTGATACGTGTAGGTCTTCTCATGCAGAAAAAAACTAATAGTTTGTTTCTCCTCGGCTTTAGTGTAAGCACAAATGGAATATTAAATAAAGTTCCAGACACCTGAGCACTGGAAAGATAACAACACACAGTGGGATGTTTAGAGGGGTGCTGCAAAGAACATAAAAAGTTGAAAGAATTTAAGAAAGCATAAACGATTTAAGCACAAATTATTCATATTTAGAGATTTATAGTATATTTCCTGTTGGAAATCATATGCTGTATAATTATGTGTTTTAAATATTTGTGAGAGAAGTGAGGTTTCATTTTTGATTTTATTACATTTCTAAACTACTTTTCATGTATTGCCAAAAAACAATCCACACCTCGTTTTGACTCTGTTATATTCCCTTTCTCTAAAATATTTCCTCTATATGCCTGACTTAATTTCATATGTGCCTTTGCAGAAGTGAGTGAACAATAACAGTCTCACTCTGCAGATGACATCATGTGGAAAACGATCTGTTTTTTTGTGTTTTTTATAATAAAAAAAGGCAAAAAAAGGAAGATTGAAAGAATAGATCTACTAATACAGTGTGGCAGCATATAGTAGGTTGCAGACCTTACTCCTCACCTAAACTTTACCACAAACTTCTTAAATGTTTCTTCTTGTATCTGCAAATATCTCCAATCTTATTTTTACAATAGGGATAATGATATTTCTGCACCCCCTAGGATCGAATAAGATTTATACTCAAGTATAAAGTGGGGACGAAGCTTGCAAATTAATTAGCTGAGTCTAACCTCTCGAAGGTTTGAATTTCCCAAGTGTTAGTTACCTAGAGGTTTCACTTACAGGTGTTCAGTTATCTGCAACCATTTCGGAGGGCCAGGCGTTCCGTTAGAGACGCGGGTGCGGTGAAAGCTTGCACATGGCATTCACTTGTACTGTTGCAATTTAAATTCTATCAGCCTTTCTCTGCCTGCTCTCTCAAACGTGAGAATGTTTTCACTTTTTAAGTAGAATATACCAGATATAGGGAATGCTGTACGTGGTAGAAAATGTCAGATTCAGGCATTTCCTCCTTTTTCAGTTATGTTATTCAGTTAGATGAATGCAAAATTTTTCCCTTCTTACAGTGAGGGCAATGTCTCTTTCCACAATATTTTCGTAAGCAACAAGACTGTAATTTATTGAGCATGAACACACTTCCTTAAGCTTAACTTTCTGAATGGCATTGGACAGTTGCTCTGACTCCTGCCAAGGCCCTGTTTTTCTCTGGGCCTGTTTATACTCACGTTCTTTTCCTTCCTCTGCAAATAAGTACGGGTTTTGGCTGGCAGGAATTGAAGGGAGGAGAGTCCCAGGGAAAGTTGGTTCTTTTATTTACTTGTTCTGTCAGCCTTACGTTCTTTGCTTGCTGAAAAACAGAAATGACACTGCTTTGGACACAGTGACAACTTGTTTTTTATTTGAGGTAATCGTTCACTGCAGTGAAGAAGTAGAACATTTTACAGCTGCTAACTGTTGCCAGCTTCATGTAAATATTTAAAAGGCAAAATAGATCCTCTTTCCTCTTTTGCATCCCTTTACTGAAAAGAAGCTAACAGACTCTGAAATTAGTAGGCCCCATCTCATTATGGAGGCCTTTTGGATTTCACAGCAGTGAACTGATGGGCTCTGCGAACTGCTTTTGCTAAATACCTGCTGTTTATGAAAAGCAGGTGAGGAGCAATAGAGTAACATTATGTGAAACCTGGATGTCTACCCCAAGGTTTTTGACAGAAAATTGAATAAATTACATTATTCCTATTGTTGAAAATTGTACGTAGAATTTAAGTGGCTGTGTCTACAGTAATGGTAGGACTATTGAAAGACTGAGGTTTCACAACCTCTTTAAGCAAGCCTAAAGGTGGAATGTTGCCAAGGGGAATATTTCAGTCCCCCATACATTATCTCTATATCTTTATTGCTCTCCTTTTCTTCTTTGTGCTAACACTAGTGTTTATGGTGCCACATGGGAAGTTAGGTTATTTTTCATCTGGATGAATTTCCTAATCCACCTGGAAAAAACCCCAAATAACCCAAAGGAATTCCAAGAAGAAAAAATAACCGTACAAATGCCACAGGTACCACACAGGGAAGGCAGGAACTTGCAGTTGTGTGGAGGGAGAGGCCAGAATCGCCACTGTTGCCTTAATCCAACTAAATGTGATGAGAAATTATGACGCTGCACAGAAGCGAGATGAAATGTCTGTTTCAACACCTTGATGTCATTTTTATGCACTAAGGATTTATACTTTTTTGAGAATAATTTCTATTGAGACCAGTCGATGTATTATTATAATAGTTAGAAGGGAACCTACCTTATTTATCACATAGATTTGAATAGATCTGATTATGACATATAATTTAGTTGTTTAATGTGACTCTTACCAAATAAAATAATTTATGACACAGGTAAAAAGTATTGAGATATATGTCTTGTTTTGGTGAAATATCATGTCTTAGTACTAGAAATAATTTGAAAGCAATACTTTTATTTGATATGAAGAAAAGGACAAACTAAATTTTTTTACAATAATGGTAATATAAGAATATGGGAACATAATGTAAAACAATCAAGTTGCATCAGCCTTAAGTTATTTCCTAGTGACAGAGCTACCGTAACTATGTATGTACTGTTAACTCACCACAACTGAGGGAAAACATTTCAGTTTAAATAGCCATAAAAGAACTCTAATGAGTTCTACCTATCAGACGAACAGGTCTAAAAACAACTATGTTGTCATTCACAGGAGCTCAGCAGATAAGTTGTAACTTCTCATCAGCTTTTAAAAGCTGGATGTTTAAAACCATATTCATCTGTGAAAGTGAAATGCTGTAATGGTAAGAATCTACAGAAGTTAGTAACCTCCACTTATTTGAAGGAAAGCTGTATTAAATTCTGACTAAATTAATTATTACTTCATTATTAATGAGCACATACAGATGGTGAGCAATTTTTTCCACATTCAAGGCAAGCTGAAAGCAATTTCCATCTCTCAGAATATTAAATATTTTTTTGTTGTTTTTGTTCTAAGCTTCTATTTATTTCTGTGGGAATAGGGGAGGATGAGATATAGCAATTCTGCGATTTTTAAACACTCAGATATTATCTAACATGCAGTAAACACAAAATTGGAGTCCAAATGTATATTCTCTGAAGCATAGATTGCCTTTGACACATTACTTCAGCTGTGTTAATGACCCTTGACAAAGAGTGAATGTGATAGAATATTCCTTACAATAGGCTATTTATTATAGTTTTAGGGAGGTGCAGTGTGGACTACAAGGAAGGGAAAACTTTTGAGAAGAAAAAAAGAGAAAAAACTAAATGTCATGACCTTTCATGTATCTTAAAAACATTTGCTATTACTACATATCTCTTGAGAAATACCCTGCAGTGGATCAGTACAGGGGAAAAAGAAAAAAAAAAAAAGATGGAGAAAAACTCATTACAAATAAAACATACCAGCTTTATTATGAATGAAGGAATACAGGTATTTCACTATTTAGTCTGGGAATGCACCAAAAGTGTGACAAATGAAGGTATGTAATTTTAAACTGGCTTTTCAAATATATCAGTTTCCATAAAATTTATATTAAATGATAATGGGACATTCAAATATGT
Organism: Phaethon lepturus; assembly: GCF_000687285.1. NCBI lineage: Eukaryota > Metazoa > Chordata > Aves > Phaethontiformes > Phaethontidae > Phaethon > Phaethon lepturus. Next base: position 5,521 of record NW_010556720.1, on the reverse strand, counting down.
AAATTAAAAAATATTGAGAAGCGATATCCAGAAATATCCAGCAGTAAGACTAAATGTGACAATAAGGTACTAAATATGGTGTTATTTTTAAACTAAAACTGAAATTACATTCCCTAGAACATATTTAGAATCTTATTGTGTAAGCACTGATGATCAAGCAACTTTCACTTGTGCTTTTTTAAATATATTTTTTTGGTGATCAAATTTTATGTGCATGTTTTTGCAACATATACACATAACATAAAGTTCATATATATCTAGGATCATAATGGCAAATGTGTATTTTTTCAGGTATCTGATTTTATGGTGAGCTCATAAAGAAGTGGCTGTACTTGTCCAAAGCTTATTTTTAACTAGGTAGAACTGATATTAAAGGAACAGTGAACTAAATTCTGCTGAAGAATCATTTGTTGGGCATACGACTGATAACTCATAAAAATCACTAGATCACTGCTGGGATACTTTTGCAGAATTTCTGGAAGAACTGCTTTGTGATGAGAAAGTTTACAGTAAAGCATTGCAATATCTTGTTGCACAGCCAAAGTGAGTAGGACAAACACAAGATTCAGCTCTGTTCTGATCAATCAGAAAAGCACCAGCTTGGCTAATCTACATATTTGTGAAAAAGAGTGTAGGAAAGGAGGTTTTCTTCCTATGAGTACCAAAACTATATTAAAAATATAGAATGGAGCCAATCACCTAAACTAGAACAAAAAACACTCCTAAGTGAATCTGAATTTCACTGCTAGCTGTGCTGTGCAATGTTCAGTATGAGGCCAAGAGCCAAAAAATTTACAGATTTCAATTCGGCTATCCACTTAAACACACGTAGAAAAGAGGGAAAAAATATTCTATGACGGCAGTTAAGGATCAGTTTCTTTTCCAGAAAATGCTTGCTGTTGTACAATACTATCCAGAACCTTTTTACAGTTCAACAAGCAGAAACAATTTATTATGATGTTTGATCATCTCCCTTAGCTAATGAAGTCAATAAAACTCTGAAGCAGCTCTGAAGGTTATAGTCCTAGCTTTAATGGCATACTTTTAGTGAACTATTCAAATCCAAGGGCATATGCAGATTCCTGTACTCCTTGTCTTATTCATCCAAATGCTGAAGGAAAAGTGCCTCAGGAATTTTAAGGAGTTTTTTCCATTTCACAGTTGTAGAACAGAAAATACAATTGTGATAAATATTTTTGTTTCTATGTTTTCTACATAAAAAAATGAAATAGCATTGTAATGGCCACTCAGAGCTTTAATGTTGTTTTAGTGTTGTTGAAACTGCTAATAATGCCTTGAATTAGACATGATAATCAGGATGGAAAACTTCAGAGTACTAGTTTTTACATCCAGTTTGCTTGTGGTTAAATAACACTTGAAGGCTAGCAAATTGTTCTAATTAAACTCAAAAGTTCTCCCTAAAAGTTTTCCAGATTAATGAGATGAAGAAAGCTTTACAGATAAATATGTAGAGAAAAATCTCTTTTACTTCTCCCCAGAGGCATACCATGCCACCAGACTAGAGAAGAGAGAGAAGAATCTCAAAGAAAACTATCTTCATACCATCTTCCAGGTATGAAAAATCAATGCTATGAATCATACCTCTGCCTTTCAGACTGATTTGCACTGATCTGAGCAACTTTAGCTATACTGTGGTATCTTCTGTGTTTTGTATTGGAAAAGTGGTCATGGCTGACACTGGCAGAAATGATCTCCTTGTGTATAAATAACACCAACTGACATTCCTCCTGTTTGTTGGACTGTGGTGGAAGAGAGTCAACTGTTCTCCATCCTTTTTTTCAGCAGAAAACGCAGCACCATCTCCAGCAAGTTTTTTCACAGTCTTTGGAGAAAACTTTGTATCATCTGACTGCTGCTTTAACCTCCCACTTGAAAAGCTCTTCAAAACATTATAAAACCATTTGAAGTCCTCTAACTTCAACACATTTCCAAAACAGGCTATGGTCTTCCACTCCAGATATTGTTTAATTATTAATTAATGATTTACTTAAGACACCAAATTGTTGTGATGGGTTGACATCAGACAGCAACTAAACACCTATGCAGTCACTTGCTCATTCCCCCCTCAGTGGGATGGAAGAGAGAATTAGAAGAGCAAAAGCTGAAAACTCATGGTTTGAAATAAAGACAGTTTAACAGGCGAAGCAAAGATGCCTGTATAAGCAAAGCAAATAGAGGAATTCACTCACTACTTCCTATTGGTGGGAAGGTCTTTAGCCATGTCCTGGTTTCAGCCAGGATAGAGTTAATTTTCTTCACAGAAGCTGGTGTGAAGCTGTGTCTTGGATTTGGGATGAGAAAATGTTGATAACGTGTTGATGTTTTGAGCTGTTGCTAAGTAGTCAAGGACAGTCCAGCTTCTCGTACTGGCCTGTTAGCAAGAAGGCTGGGGGTGCACGGGGAGCTGGGAGGGGACACAGCCAGGACAGCTGACCCAGGCTGGCCGAAGGGATTGCCTACCCCGAGTCAACTTGCTGTGGGGAGCAGAGTAGGAAAAAAAGAAAGCCTTGACACTGTGCAAGCACTGCTCATCAATAGCCAAAACATGGGCTGCTATGAAGAAAATTAACTCCATCCTAACCAGACCAAGCCTAATAGCTCAAAATTATTTATTTGAACACAAAACATTATGAAACCACAATAGCAGTACCATATTATTTCTAATGTTAGTTTAGTTTCCATTTTGGAATCAGGGGAAATATTCTGTCCAGGCCAATGACCAACACAAATCAGTCATTTATGTTCTTCCTGCAGACCCATCTAAGTGTCTTATTCTGTCTACTTGTGTAACACAGATGGGCTCAAATCAAGATGGAAAGACAGCTGTAGCATCAGAGAAAAAGGACATAGTAGGAAGTTTTTATATAACAATTTAAACTGGATTATTGAGGCTTTCCTTTATTAGATTATATTGGCTGCATATGTTCCTCTCATTCGGATTTTCATCATCTGCCTGCCTTATTGGTATGTGTGTTCCCTGTAGCAAAGAGATGGGGCGGGAAACCTGTGCTGTGGGGTCTGTATGGCCCATCCTAGTCCTGAAGGCTGTGGTCAGTCTGCCTTCAAGTCTATGCAAGGGAGACAGGCTGCAAAGGGAAGTTTCCATGGCTCTCTGTGGGAAAAGGCTCACAATGACCTTGACCTTCGGATTGCTCCAGAAGGAGGGCAGAAGTAGCTTTTGAGGCTGAAGTGGTCTGGCTGTGAGGACTGTCTGGGACAGGAGTGCAGTCTTTGGGGACTGGTGGCTCATGGATGGCTTCAAATACCTCGGCAGAGGACTATTTGATAATTGTAGTGGAAAGCTATAAAGGAGGCAAGTTGGAGGGATGTGACAGAGACTAACATATAATTTGAAGGAGAAGAGAAAGGTTTCTTACACAAAAAGTAGGGCACATACTGATATTTAGGGGAGGTCAAGAAGAGCATAGAGGTCAAAGTAGCCCCTGTGTCCTAAAGGAGTAATGTGCATCTCCTGCACTCAGAAGATCCATGGGTAAAGCAGTCCCTGTGCAAAGACTCCCAGAGAAGTCGGTCTGAATGTCTCCTTGTACCTTAGAGAAAAGGAGGTGCAGAAAGCTGGATGTCAGCTCACTATGGTGTTTTTCCAGAAAAGCTGTTTAGCTACTGAACTGAGTTTACCACATCATCACTGGGGGTGATGTTGTACAGTGGATGTTACCTAAATGTGGATTAAGAAGGAAGGTTAAATAGCAGGCACCATTTTTTTTTTTTTCTGAAAAAGGCATAAGGAAGAACAGAAATAAGGCTTATGAGCTTTAGCACCATATGCTTTAGTCTACTGATTTATTTCTAGTGCACCAAAAAACTTACTAATGGACACAATCTTAGAAAATTAGAGCTTGTAGAATGAATCTCCCCACCACATGACACCTCCTCATTTTTCTGAAATCCATAATGATTTGTATGCTTTTGACCCTTGCAGTCTCGTTTGTTTGTTTTCTTCTTGGGGGACAAAGCAAAGGAACTCTTGAAGTAAAAGAAAAACGAAAGTGAGATTGTCCTTAAAATAATAGAGTGCAAGTAGTTTATGACAGTATATGATGTACAGAGCTTACTAAGATACTATCATTTATAACCTTCGATAAAGATTCTCTGTCTACTATAATTCTGTTGAACAAACTAATATGTTTTTTAACTTTCTCCTGCAGTTGTAAAAATGTAAGCCCAGTTGACTTTTTATTTCACTACTGATCAGGTTAACAGTACCAGATGAATCTTCCTATCCACAACACTGAGCAGCCTTATAGTTTTGTCCACGACAAATTTTAAATGCAATTTGAAGGTTACTGGAAGTGATGCAGTAGTTGCTGGGAAGCACTTTCTATCACTTTACTTTTAAGCAATCCACTTCCAGATGAAACTGAAGGAGATGTAAGAAATTGATGGCAGAGATGAAGAACAGAATATATAATATTAGCAGCAGCACTGTTAACAGGCTACATATGAAGCTTGTGGTACAGTGTTACTTCACCAAATTTAAGCAGTTAGATATACAGAGGGTAAAGATCTGAAAGCCAGTCTTCACAATTTATTGGATAAGATACCAAACTGACATATTTAGTCAAGTTCAAAGCACAAAGTTTGTGTCTATGACCTCTTCCATTACCTGTGTAGAGAGTGTACATTATTCGTACATTTAGAGTAATTTTTCCTTTCTTCTTGTCTAGTCTGTCTTCCACATGACTTTACCTTTAACCATTAAGGCTCGCTTTTTCCCATGGAGTTCTTTTTGCTATTCCACCATGTTTTTTACATTTTACGTCATTGACACCTATTACCATGTTCTACTTTTATTCTAGCTGCTGTGTTGATGAAATACTCTCTCACTACAAAAAAAACACTGGTAACTTCTTGGAGTGTAGTTCATAAAGCAGTGTAAGTGAGTGAGTACTCACTTTTTTCTAATCTAGATTGTGATACTTTAGTTTGCTTTTGAGAATGTCCCATAGGACAATAGAAAAAACCTGATGGAAGTCAGCTGCATATTCTGCTGTAACCTGGTACAGATTCCATCCTGGAGAAATTAAGACTGCTTTTGCACTATCTGAACTTTGACAAAACTATACTGTTTATATTTTCATTTTATTCTCTTTCAGTATAAATGGATCAATAATTGTTTCTGTCCTAGTTCCTCAAGGTAGGTGCCATGGTCTGTAATTCTTTTACACTCCTTCCCACTGCTCCACCTCTCACTTCTTAGTAGTTGATACAGAACTTCACATTCTTCTCCTTTTTCAAACCAACTATCTTCTATGACCTCTTGAAGGAAACCACTAATATTTTGGGTAGATATATTTTTTAAAAGCACTTAAAGGTAAATTTATCAGGCTATTATGACTTAAATTCTAATCATTTATCTAAATATTCTTTAACCTGCTCTTTTCAAATTTTCTCTGATGTACTTATCCCTGTGATAAAACTCACCGTGTGAAGTATCTGGTCAAAGCTACCTCCTTTCCTTTCCTTTCCTTTCCTTTCC
>NW_010556719.1:0-12143 GCF_000687285.1 Phaethon lepturus | reverse complement strand
CCCCCACACAGTGCTCAAGGTGAGGCCGCACCAGTGCTGGATACAGCGGGATAATCCCCTTTTTTGACCGGCTGGTTATGCTGTGCTTGAAGCATCCCAGGATGCGGTTTGCCCTCGTGGCTGCCAGGGCACGCTGCTGACAGCTCCTGTTGAGCCTGCTGTCGACCAGCACCCCCAGACCCCTTTCTGCAGGGCTGCTCTCCAGCCGCTCCCCTCACAGCTTATACTTGTGCCTGGTGTTACTCCATCCTAGGTGCAGGGTCCAGCATTTGGACTTGTTAAATTTCATCCCATTAATCATTGCCCAAGATACAATGTTTGTGTCTTGTATTGAAAGTTGATACAACTAAGGGATGGGATGCCATCCAGAGGGACCTGGACAAGCTCGAGGAATGGACCCGTGTGAACCTCATGAGGTTCAACAAGGCCAAGTGCAGCATCAATACAGGCTGGGGGATGAAGGGATTGAGAGCAGCCCTGCCGAGAAGGAGTTGGGGGTACTGGTGGATGAAACATTGGGCATGAGCCACCAATGTGCACTTACAGCCCAGAAGGCCAACCATCTCCTGGGCTGCAGCCAAAGAAATGTGGCCAGCAGGTCGAGGGAGGTGATTTTTCCCCTCTACTCTGCTCTGGTGAGACCCCACCTCCAGCCCTGCATCCAGCTCTGGAATCCTCAGCACAGGAAAGACATGGACCTGTTGGAGAGCATCCAGGGAAGGGCCACAAAAACAATCAGAGGGATAGAACACCTCTCCTGGGAGGACAAGCTGAGAGAGATGGGGTTGTTCAGCCCGGAGAAGAGAAGGTTCTAGGGGTCTCCCCTTACTGCAGCCTTCCAATACTTCAAGGAGGCTTAGAAGAAAGATGGGGACAGACTTTTTAGCAGGCCCTGTTGCGATAGAACAAGGGGTCACAGTTTTAAAGTAAAAGAGGGTAGATTTCGACTAGATCTAAGGAAGAAATTTTTCCCAGTGAGGGTGATGAACCACTGGCACAGGTTGCTCAGAGAGGTGATAGATGCCCCATCCCTGTAAGTATTCAAGGTCAGGTTGGCCGGGGTCCTGAGCAACCTGATCTAGTCGAGGATGTCCCAGCTCATTGCAGCAGGGGGTTGGACTAGATGACCTTAAAGGTCCCTTCCAACCCAAACTATTCTATGATTCTACTGAGCTGTAAGAATTCCATAGTCATGCCCTCTGTTCACAGGCAAGTTGGATGCCTCGACCCTGCAATCATACCCAAAGGCCAGCTTGGGACTGCCACACCCAACCATGTAGCAAGACTCATTTCTCCTTGCTCTGCTCCTATGAGACTTTTCTTTCTGCATCCTGCTCTGCTAGCTGCTCACTCTAACCACTGCAGCTGATCTGACTTGTCCTGTGTTTTCAGTGCTTTGCAAGCATGCCTATATCACTGAGGACTTGTGCAGGTCTTGCATAAAGACGACTCTTAAACAGCTTCACCCACTTTAAAGATGACAGATGACCCTTGGTTTTAGATGCAGGCTATAGTTTTTGGACCCAAGTGCTGGTGGCTGTGATCACTTATGGCAGATTCATTTAAGCAAAGGTAGCTAATCTAATTTCCATGTACTACGGCAGTAAGAAACTTTTCTGCACTTCTTTTAGGTTTCCTTTAACAGAAATGTTTCTCAGGTAACAAACCAATATATTGAACATGTTTTACATCTAGCAGAAGTTCCGTTCATTTGTCTCCCATTCTCTCTTTTTTTTTTTTGTGCTGCCCAGCCATTCATGAACAGAGTGGAAATGTTTCACCCTTGCTTTAAGACCAGGCAACTACACTTACGTAAAAATCTGAAAAGCAGTAACAAAAACAAGCAGTCCTGCAAGGAATCAAGACTTAAGGCATTTCTGAGTAATCCTGTTTCCTTAAGACTCCTAAATGACACATACTTTTACAGGTTCCCTCTGTTGTTCAGTTGACAGAGACACCGTGGTTCAGTACTGTGAGTCAAATAATACAGCTTTAGCTGTACCTCTTCATTGCACTTCCAAAAAGGCCAATCAGAAAGAAGCAACTTTTTTGCCCTTTGGTCAAATCAAAGTACCTGATGGAAATTTTTATTTTTCACCGACTACATTTTCAGAAATAAAGTTGACAAAGAAAGCTGACTAAAACTCAGGCAGGGGGAATCTCAGGGAGGTATATTTCTGCTCCAAAGTACTTTGCTGTGAATCGTGAATAACAGTGAGTAAATGGCATCATTTAGTTAAAAATGAGGCCAGTGTAAATAAAGGCAAGTCCTAATGATACTGATTTATAGCAGAATCAAGCCTCAGTTATTTCAATACACTACCAGTAATACATCTTTGAAGCTCAGATAGGTCCAATGAACTGAATAATATTCTATTCTCATCTATGAGAATGCAGATACTGCTTTTGCTTGCTATCGAGACCTGAAGGAAACAAGTATGTTACTTTAGTGGTTGTTGTGTATGAAAAATTGCATAATGAATTTCAGATTCTTCCAGGTGGAAGAAGTTATCATCTCCTCTACTGTCTGTTTTAAAGTTTTTGCCAAATATGGATGGCTCCGGGTATAACTAACAAATTCTTAGGCTACTAGCAAGTATTGAGGGTTACTTCCTCACATGTGAAAGTATTTCTGTGGAAGTTTCCAAACTGTCTCTATCTATGAGGATCTATTGAGTAAGAAGTAAAAATGAGATTTATAAATGTATGTGATAATGAAAGATGTTTATGAAGTCAATACACTGGAACACATTCTCATACAAATGTCTCTAGTTTTATTTTTTCTGTGGGGAAAAAAAGAGGAAAATTATACTTAGAGTATCTTTCTTTTCTTTATAAGGGAACAAGAAAAGAAAAGACTCAAATGCTTCAGTCTGAGCAGGCAGTGCATATACTCCTAAAAATGTAGATCATACTTTTCTCACCAATGGCAGTACCGTTTTTTCTAACCTATATGTGATTTATGATCATTGCTGCTTGTGTCCGGGAGGGATATGCTATTTAAAAAGATAGTGTGATTCCATGACAACTGGTAGGTGCCTTAATAAAGCCTTTCTTTGTTGAAAATGTGCAAGTGAGTTGTTATATTTTAAAATAGGAAAAATGGAGCTCTGGTGGATTTTATTCAGTGCATCAGGAACCTGCAAATTAAAGTCAAATATTATTTTTATACCTGCCTGTAGGATGCGCAAATACCAATTGCAAGAGCTGCAATGGAAAGTCAAATAAAACACACTGACCCACATGCTGTTGTATAAATATAACAAGTGCAATTTTTTAGCCAAACTGTTTTCTTCTTTTAGATGTTGCTGACCACAGCAGAATCATGAGTCTGTGTACTGTCCTTTTCCCTTGGCTGACAAGTCAGGGGAGCTTTTTTGAAAAATACAAGAAAGCTAACTTGCAGGCACTTTTCTCTTTTTCTTCACTTAGCTATTTCACTTGTTTTTAACTGCCTCATTTAATAAACAGTAAACAATCACTTAGTATTGTTAGAGATTTGAATTTATTTGGTATCTAATTTTCCAATTAGCAGGAAGAACTCAGACAGCCTCCTGTGTTTGTCTGACTCCTGGGATCACTAGTACAAATTAATTTCCCTGTTGCCTTTAGCCTCTCAGGAACACAAGAAACAGCAGTTAACATCTTAAATCAATATCTATTTCAGCTTCTGGAGCACAGGATCTGTTTCCGCTTGAACAGCTAAAAAAGTAACCCACAACGACTGGATTCCACATATGCAGAAAGCCTCGTTTCTATTGATCCCAATGAAAATTTATGATCTTTTGCAACCTGAAGGATCAGATCCAAATATATCATCACTTTCACTAGCTGTAAGAATTTAGAACTTGATCTGGTGCTCCCTGAAGTTAATGGAAGACTCTCATTGTCTTCATCTTACTTTGGGTGACATTAGGAGCTCATGGTCTGACGCTACAAACCAAAACACAGCACTCCAGCAGCTCCTTTTGCTCCCCGTGAAGGTCGGTCAAGCCTGGAAAGTAAGAGAGAAAAGACAGATTGGCAAGGTAGTGCAGATGAGATAAAAATAAAGAAACAGCTTCTTTTAATCTCTCAGTTCAATTTTGCAGCACAAAAGAAAGTTTATTTTTATCACTGAAATGTTGATGTGTTTTTAGAAAGACTTCACTCGTCTGAAATTGAACAAACCCCATGATTTTAAGTGAGCAGTTCAAAAGTTTCTCAGCAAAAATTAGAAGGATGGAAGAGCTTGATCTCTTCAGTATATTGATAAGGGCTGTCATAAATGGGAGCTGTTTCTTAGCTCCTGTGCTTGCCTGATAAGGATACCCTCAATGCCTGCTAGCAACAACCTGACTTTTCGTAAGTCTGATTCCGTGTTTATTTAATTTGTGACTGCAAAGATGCCACTACCTTTGGAAATACAGGTTGACATTGGGAACGTTTCTGTAATTGTATTTTCAGATCTTTCTGTTAGTGACTTACCTACACCCTGCTGAGAAAGATTCAGTCACCTGGCACAAAATACCTACAGTCATTACTGGATACCTATGCCTCTGTGTAGGAAACCACATAGGTTAATCACGGACAGAGCACCCTCCACTTCGAATGAGGAATCTGTAACAGCTTCCCTTACACGAGAAGAGAAAGCCATCAGAGGTCAGTGCTTCAGTTTGTCTCTCATGGGACACCCAGGAACGTATCCTTCCTAACAGCAGGAAGCCCTAATTTTAATTCAGATTGAGGGGAGGGTCTCAGCTTCAGAACCACTTCCTAAGCACTGTGTTTTGTACTTTGCTTTCCAGGGAAAACTTCCGTGATCTTATCCTAGGTGACTGTCTGCCTTGCCTCCCAAATAACCTATCTCCCCAACAAACACTGGCCAATGGCACCCAAAATGGTGAAAATTGTCTGGTTCCTAAAGCAATCTGCTTCTTACAAGTGCCAAGAAGAAAAGGCAGCCAAGGCAGCCTGTTTAGGGCCTCCACTGATGAAAAGGCTGCAGTGGAGGTTTAACCTTGATTAGACATCAGAGGAGCCACATGGAGCGAGCCATTATTAATATTGTCAAGAAGTGAAAAGCTTCATTCATAGATCTCGCCTGCTTAGACATCAAAGTCAACCAACCTCAAAAGAAATCTGTGGGGAAGCAGGCTTCCTTAGTTCCCATATTGATCATACTACTTGTTCTGAAAGTTTCTCATCCGAGCTCTGGCAAGGCCTGACCTTGCAGAGGGAACATGATGTACAAACAAGGCAAAGGGCTGTGCTTTCTTTCTTATTCTTAAAGTTAACACCAGGTGAATAATTATTATATATGTTATCAAATAATGTATTTGGTAAATCATCTTGTTTTTCACAAATAACTTCTCCATCTCCCCCAATAAATTACATTTGAGAAAATTATATTAATTTTTCTAATATAGTCACAAAATCTCTGATTAATCATTGTCCTGTGACTTGTTTGTGAAACATTCAATGTCTGCTGTCTGTGAATCAGAATTAAAGTTTTTCAATTGGGCATAAGGTATAAATTTGTTCTTGACTCAAATAGAAAGTGAATATAATATGAGCACGGATCCAGCCAAAACAAATTTTGGAATTCAAATTAATCTTCTAGGCAATATCTAGGTTATATATGTCCAGACATAATGACAGGCTAAACAAAGAAAGTGCCTAGATGATACCACCCTTTCTCTTCAAGCTATAGTCTATCTCAGAAGGCGTCTGTTAGAGAAGGCATTTATTTTGTTTGTGGAGATCCTATGGCTATCATTGGGAATTCTTGCAAAGGGAGGAAGAACAGAACACACAATTAAATTATCCATTGCTGCTCTTAAACGACATCGGAAAATTAAAAAATGCCATTATACTTTTATAAAGTTTGAGATAGGGGTTTCCATCAACAGTTTTTAAGGAGAGGATGTATTTTAAGAGAATAAAGCTGCAGCTGGATGAAGGACAAAAGGCAGTTCAGGGAATTACCATGTGAAATGTGCATCTCCTTTGCTCAAATTGTACCCAAAGTTTTGATCCTAAATGCAAATCTCAGAGCTACTGATAGGATGGAAAAAATAGATATAAAATATGTTTAAAATATTTTTTGCATTCAGAAGACATTTATGCATGTTCAATTTTATGAATGATCCAGAGGTAATCTTTACATTGTTTTAAACTATTCACTTCAATAAAAGAATAAATAAAATTATCTGCAGTAAATACTATTTTCTTTTAAGCTAGTCAAATGAAAGTAAGTAGGGGAAATGACAAAGGAAGTCAGCAAATGAAGAGAAAAGGCTATGTAAAGAAGTAATCCAATCTTTGCTGCATTCTGTCTCAAATATTAAACTGAAGAAGTAAATTATTTCATTTACTTTAATTTTTTTATTGTGGTCTACCACATTTTGATAGGCAATATTTAATTTTGCAATTTTGGTGGTGAACTATATGTTTCATTTTTTAATTCCATTTTCAAACTCTGCTTCCAAGTAATTTAAGATGCATTACTTCTACATTAGCATTAGTAACATTACTACTACACACACCCAACACTTTTTATTTGCATTTTTCTTATTTCTTGTATACTGATACCACTTTCTCATATCACTTTCTCATGCACATTTAATTATTCCCTCTTATTTAGCAATTCATATCCTTCTTCCACCCCGCCCCCTGGAAAAGATGTAATTTTGTCCTTTATCTTTCTCACAATGTTATGGATTTTTTTTTCTTTTTCATTAAAATTCTCACTATTACCTGGAGTCCAACCTACTTCTATTTTCTGTTTTCATCTTCTGGTTTCCTCAGCATCCTCCTCCTCTCTTTACCAGTATTTCTTAATGGGGTGGGGAGGTACTTAGGCAAATATTTATACGCCATGTTAGAGGAAGACATCAGAGATGAGTGTTCATGTAAACACCTGCCTAGATTCAGTACCTGCCGAGGGACCTCTCTCCTCCGCACACACGCAGGGTGAGCTACCCTCTCATGTGAACCAGCCGCTGCTCTGTAGGCTGTGCCATCACTGAATCACAGAATCACTAGGTTGGAAAGGACCTTCAAGATCATCAAGTCCAAAGGCCACACAGAGCCTCCTTGAAGTGCTTCCGTCCTTGCTCACAAACTCAGTGTTGGGCAGCAGCTCGGGCTTGGCTCCGGCTCTCGTTGCCCGGGGACGGCTTCACACCGCGCTGCCTCCAGCCAGCCGTGGGCTGGGACGATGCTCTCAGCTCTGCCCCCCGGGCAGGTTCTCGGTTTCATGGAGATCACTGGGAAGCCAAGGAGCTTTTCAGATCCCGTTATGTGGGCACAACAGTTTTTTTAATCATGGTGAAATGGGAGAATGAGGCTCTGCTGGCTGCAGCTTCATCGCTATGTTGGTGTAACATGGAGAAGAATAACTCCCGCTCCGTTATGGGTTTTTTGTCCATTGCTTGCACTCTGATCTGGAATGCTTGAAGAAGAGATCTGAAACTGCATGCTAAAGGACAAGGCAATCATGAGGCTTTGTTCAGAAAATGCACAGCATTTTCTAAAACTGTTATAAAATCCCACTCAGAGCAAGTGGGAAGCGAACAACCAAAGTGAGCCCTCTCAGCTCCCTCGGGCAGTGTGCGGAGGCCACTGCCATGCTCCCCAACTCCACGGGGCACCCACCCACACCCGCAGGGAGACGCTGGCAATCCCAGCCCCGAGGGGCTGGAGCCACAGTGGAGCATGGTGGGACACCAAACCTCCTGAAGGCTTCTCTGCCTGGGGAGACAGCAGGTCCAGCCAGGGACTGTTTTGGCCAGCAGATTTGTATTTAGGTGCTGGACAGGCAGTGGTTCATCATTTTTGGAGGACACTGACATTCTTCACACAGAGCACTGGGCAGGTGCCTCCTGCTCCAGAGCAGGCACCAGCACATCCTGCATTTGGCTTTAAGTCCCAAACAAAAAGAGGAAAATTTATAGAAGCACAGGGCTGTGTCCTTATCCATTTATACTTTTATGGGACACCTGACTTGATATTTACAGGATGGTAATTATATTATTTTAATGTTGATTGCACATGTTTACAAGAATGTAGCTATTTGATTAAATATAAACTGCTACATTAAATAGTCCATTTACTGTAATCTAGCTAAATGCCTAATTAAATAGCAAGAGAATATTAATCAGATTTATTATGGTTTGACAAATATGTGAGCATTATATATTAATACTTTAAAATACACTATTGATGTTGTACCTCATTAGTTAAACAGTCCCTCTGTTAAAAGCACATTAAAAGTACTTACATTGTCAACAATCCTGGTTCCTAATTTATATTACCTCAGTAGTGGTTTATTTTACCCTGTTTACAGATCCCCAGGCACTTACTCAAAAACACACAAAATATAACATTCAGTTCCCAGCTGTCTAACTTTGTGGAAATAAAATGCACAATCATCCACGTTACGTTTTTTTGCAGCTACAGTCCAAGATACAAAAGCTCACCTTGAAGTTATCTGAAAATTTCCTATGAGAATATCTATTAAATTTCAGTAGTTAATTGAAGTCTAATAAAAAGTCTTCTTTGTGATACACATTTTGCTAAAACAACCCCAGATTTACTAGTAGAGGTGCTGTAGCTAGTGACATTTTTTGCATTAAAAGTATGGTCACAAGATTTTATTTGTCCCATAATATTACTGGAAAGAAAAGGGGAAAGTTCTTGTTGCTTTCATTTTTAAACACATGTGTTGGCATGAGTTTTGCAGTTACTACAGCTATGTGTTCAGTAGGTCACACTAATCTCTATGGAATAAATGAGAGTCATGGATATGATATGTTCCTGCCTCTCTACATCATCACACTTTTAAATAATATTCGAGGTTTCAAAAAAAAATTCTTGTCTGTCTTAATACCATGGCTAATATATGTTAATAATTCTTTAGAGTTTTTTTGTTAAAGATGCAGTGAAAAGAGGAGGCAATTGTTATAAGTGTGAAATATAAGGAATTTGAGTATTTCAATAGTATCTTTCTCCTTCTCTTTAACTATAGGGTGTTTTTATGAGGAAGGAATTCCTTTTCTGCCCTTGTGACAGCTGTCCGAGATGATGTTTCTGCTGTTCTTGCACAGCCGATTTTAATATAAGGACAACATTTTGCAGAATTTCTTTTTCAGTAGAAGTAGAAGAGCAGAGAAGCTCTTTCTCAGACAGTAATGGTTTCCTATCAAGCTATTTGTACGCATCTTCTTGACCTCCTCTGATTGATGGTTTCCTGAAGAACTGTGATGCTAGGCCTTTGTGTCTTCTCATGTCCATCGTACTTTTACTCCTGACATTCAGTTTACAATCAGGACATTTACTCCTGAGAATCAGTTACTGACAATATACAGATATTTATATCTGGCAAAGTGTTCATCTTTTCAAGCGTAATAAGTCCTAATACCACAAGGGAAAATTCTACTTCCCATTTCTTTTTCACATTCCCTTTCTTTCCTAACACTACGTTGAAGCAGTTCATTCCTCCAGTTTTGTCACTTGAGGTTTTAATTTCTTAGTATAAAGATTTCCTTCTGTTTTATCTTGTCTACCTCAACAGCCAAGCTGTCTAAATATTGCTTCCTGCTTACTTCAGTGCTGTTAAATTATCGGTTTAGCATTGCCTACAAGGCAGAGGTTGCAGGCCTTTCCACCTGCCCCTAATGCTGTGCTTACCAAACATTGTACTTCAGATAACATAGTGTTGTTACCTCAACACCAGGTAATTGGCCTAGCACCCCTCTTCTATCTCCATTCTTTGGTGGAACCAGTCATCCAGTTAATTGCACTTTCTGTCTTATCATGATTTTTCACCATTCTTTCCATGGAGGATATACAGAATCACAGAATCAGAATCATTAAGGTTGGAAAAGACCTTTAAGATCATCAAGTCCAACCATCAACCCAACACCACCATGCCCACTAAACCATGTCCTGAAGTGCCACGTCTATATGTTTTTTGAACGCTTGCAGTGATGGTGACTCCACTACCTCCCTGGGCAGCCTGTTCCGATGCTTGATCACTCTCTCAGTAAAGACATTTTTCCTAATATCCAATCTAAACCTCCCCTGGTGCAACTTGAGGCCTATTGCTAGTTACTTTGGAGAAGAGACCAACACCCATATACCTGTTGCAGGGAGCAACGCTGAGTTCTGTTTTGTCTTCCACCCAAAAAAAAACCCAACCCTGGAAGTTTAATCTACTCATGAGCAAAGATATCTGGTCGAGTGAGTGACTAAGTTAATGAGATATAGAGGTTTTGTATGGTTAAAAGTTTCTCAGTGTCTTAGGTCACAATAAATTATGACATGAACAATCAATCAACCCCTCTCAGGAAAGTCACGAGAAAAGAGCGGGGTCGATCAAGCCTAAGATTTTTCTTCACAACCATAAAGACTATGCAAGAAGACAGAAAGCCTTGTGTGGGGAGAGAGATTCCTATGCTAATTTCATAAACTGCCATTTTCTTGATGGTTGACAGGACCTGGGCAACTAACAGAACCCCACAGTTATCAGGTAGCAACAGTAACTTCGGGGTGGCCCTGTGTGTACTCCACAGAGGCAAGAGTTTTTCTTTCTGTACCCTACTGAATCCTCCTATATAATTTCTCAAATTTTAAACTTGAAATTTGGCCTTAATACCCATGTTTGCCCATATTTTTTATACTAAAAATACTTAATTGGGATAATTTATTTACTCAGTACCTGCTCATTTTTCTTGTCTAAGAAAGAAACCAGCCACTCACTAAGTCCAAGACTACCCAGCTGCTCAAAATTACTTCAGTGAGCATTAGTCCTTATTTGCCTGGTCAAATCAAACAGACTAAGCTCCAGAGGGGTCTGCTGCCCTAGGCAAACTGCCCAGCCCAACCAGTCTGTTGCTGAATGCCCAATCAACCTTGCCAGCCCAAAGTTACCTGTGCAAACAGTTTTGCTGCCCCTGGAATTTGGCTGTCCCAGGCAGCCACCTGTTCTTGCTCTTAGGAGAGTGCTTGCTCTGAGTTCAAAAGTAAATCGTAAATATTGGAAAAATGTCTGTTTTGGGGGAAAAAAAGCATCTTCTCAGGGCTAATTGACTATTTTGCAAATAAAAAATACAACAAAAAAGACTAGTAGGAGATCACTGTGTAACTTGTCTGTCCCAAGAAATGCTTCCAGGTGAAATTATATACCATCAGTATCTCAAAACACCAATGCAGATGCGCACCAACACTAATTATGTGACGGGCTGTGGAAAGGATTAGTTCTACAAAACACATCATGCTGGGAAACCAAAGGACCACAAAGAACATTACTTTTTATCTAAACACAGAAATCTACATGGACTAATTAGTCTTGTTTCAAAAAACAAAACACATCAACAGCCACAACAATAGTGAGAATTAACTTTTATAATGTTAAGCTATAGAGGGACTTTCTGCACAGTCCACAATATATTGAATTAGTTCTTGTTTTCCTTTAGTTACATCAACTAGTCTCATCATCCTGACGTTGCCATTTAAATTGCATTTCTTATTCATCTAAAGTTCTTTCAGTGCTACAATTGACAGTAGTTAGTGCTACTTGCCAGGCTTCTGCATCCAACCTAATTAGAGACTGTTGTCCTACAAATTATTTTTAGATGTATTTCAAACTCTCTAAGTATGCTCAGTGCACTGCATTGCAAAGAAAACAATTGTTGCTTTAGTGTCTAGGATACTGTCCATGGATAAAATCATCTACAGTGAGGGTGTTGAACTGTAGCTACAAAAAGGTGACTGCACAATAAATTCTCATAAACTGTAGATGCTGAAATAGAGCAACAGAACCTTTTTTTAAAACATACTGCTATTGTTTAGCAAGATACAGAATCCGAACAGATGTGTGGCAAGTCTGAAGGCAACTATCGAAAATGACTGGCTAAATAAGCCTGGCCATTCTCTAGTTCTAATTATTCTCAAGAGAAATGCTAAATCAGACTACTGCTCTACAAGAGCTTATAAAGCTAATGGTGGTGTCACCTCTCACTGCCTCTCCTCTATCATCTTTGGAAAAGAACAACATCATTTTAAGATCAAAACTGCTGAAATAAGCTCTTGCTTCGAGCTGTATTTAAAAAACTATGATGACACAGGCTTTCCATTCACAGAATCACAGAATCACAGAA
>NW_010556718.1:0-43523 GCF_000687285.1 Phaethon lepturus | reverse complement strand
ACCTAGTGTTTCTGTGATTCTGTGATCTTGACTATTTCACTTAGTGCTTGTATGAGGAAGGAGGCTGACTTTGAAATCATTTTCATGTCTTTTGCATACTGAATACAAACCACGTTGCAAAGGAGAAGGGGGAATGGATGCTAAAAAATGAAAAACACATCTGCGTATATGCACTGTGGACAAACAATTTAAAAAAAGAAATTTGCCATTTTGTTGGTTGCCCTCCCTAGCGACTAGCACTCTCCTGATCTAAATTCTTTGGAACCGGGTTGTTGCAAAGGCTCTGAGAAGTTGAATCCACAGGGATTAATGAAGAGCAGTTTTACTTTAATATCAAGAGAAAACATAAACTTGGAGGTAGTCTATAGTTATATTTGTGATACAGTGGTTTTCTATGATCTCATTAGTCCAGAATGACTCCTTTTATTTCCTTTGACTTAACAGTTTGTATATACATTTCTTGTTTAAGAGTTTGTATGCAACACTGTGAGGTAGACTGTGTGTCACAGAGGCTACACGACACAGCTTTGTAGAGATCTAGAAGTAAGAACCCAAGTATACCAGAATAACATGATTCAACTCAAGAAGAGGCTGAGAATATTAAGGAGAAGGAGGAAAACACTAATTTTCAAAAATTACAGCAGGCTTAAGCAACAGTTTCTTTTTCAGTGTGGTTTGTTTTCTGTGTTTAGGATTTTTTATGGCTTTATGACTATAAACCATTGACTGCAAATATGGGTCAGTTAGGGAAGTTCTTAGGTGTAAGTTCACTTAGGCATAATTCCTCATGAACCTGTCTTTTTATTAAAAAAAAGGTTCATGCCTATGCCAAAGGGTACTACAGCCAAAATAAACATGTTATTTTCTGATGATTGATGATTTATATGCTTACATATGTATGTATGCACATATACAGATATACACACTCTTCAAAATACCTTACATATAATAAAACCAGAAAAAACCACAATTTTTATTTCAAATTTTTTTCTAGAACACTATAACCCTGTTGGTACGTGTTAAAGTTTGAAGTTTCTTTTCAATTTTCATTCTTTTTTCTTCCATCCTCATCAAGGTAACATCATGTGTAACATTCAGAAGACAACTGAAATACTTCCTTGGCAGTGGTCATCTCACTGAGTGTGTGACCTCACAGGAAAATAAATCTTTACTAAAGGAGAGGGTCTTCCAGGGATGCTTCAGTGATCTGATTCAGGCCACTCAGCCATATGATTCTTGATAATCTTAACTAGTTTAACTATCAGGTTTCAACAGACTTACAGTAGCTCCTTTGGCTTCTGTAATCAATGCAGACCGACGACTTGGAAGTTTTGCAGTAACCTGTGGTCCGATCAAGTTTGCCTGTGACACCTAAGGAGACAGCTGAAGCTGGAGGAGACCGTGAAAGATGCCCTTCCACAGATGGTGCCGTATCACTGTAGGGTATCCAGCCACCCCCTCAAGCTGTCGTCCTTTCTCCATCCCATGGTTTAGCATTTCATGTGTGACTCAGAGCTTCGGCTTCCCCTTCTCCCCTCCATTCTTCACGCAGAGTCTAAAATACTGAGTGCAAGGTCTACCCAGTTCTAAGCTCAGAGTCACAGCATTTTAGTCCTCTTAATGGACAAATATGAAATGTTCTTGGGGCAGAACTCTCAGCCCCTTTTTCCATGCTGGGAGAGCTGCTGGACCGAAGCAGAAGGTTCAGGATGGCAGGTAACAACTGGGTGACATTGCAGACCGCCACAGGCATGTTGGTGTTTTGAAGTTGTGAGGACAGCAGACAGCAGGAAACCTGACTGGGGTCACATCAGAGAGGAAGCAGATGGGACTATTCTTTTGTTTCACACCCTATAGCTGGAGATAGTCCAAGCAGGAAAGATTTAGCATTTTTGCTCCTAGATGAATTCCCAAAACACCCATCCATGAGCCTGACTTCTTCCCCTCTCTATTGCTTTTACTATTTTTGTAAGATACGCCTTCCCCAAAAGCCTTCTGATTAAAGAAACAAATAAACAAAAATCTGAAATGTTTAGCTTTTCTGATTTAGGCAGCTGCTCTCACGGGAAGCCAATGTACTCTGGAGTTCTCCCCACTAACCCAGGTAGCTACCTGCAGCACCCCAGTCAGGTTCTCCCAAGAGCTCTGTATGAACACTGATGAGAAACAGCAGATCTATGGCTGACTCAGCACAGACATGGGCTGAATTTATTCTTTGTAAGTACTTTCTTGACCCTCCAAGGAGCCTGGACTGGCCTAGCTTTTAACTTTGCTCCTTCTGCTAAATACCTGCAGTTTGCAGAGATGAATCCAGCTTTGCATGTATAGATCTACGGCCTCAAGAGGGGCGAGAACTCAAACACGTCTTTCTGCCTGGTATCTCCCACTGTGTGGGTGGCTCCCGACTCCGCAACAGAGGCATAGATAGCACCAACCTTGAGAGGTGCTGAGCATGGAGTATGCAGGGAGCCGCGGTACCTCGGTGCCAGACACACCATTCAAGGGGGAGTTGTCTGTGGAGCTCTAATGCCTATTTCAGGGATCTGAATTAAATGTTCTGAATCTGTATGTGAACCTCTTAGAAAGCTTAGGCCAAAAAACCCCTACAGACATAATGTATCTTGCATGAGATTTGGTGCAAGCGCAACCTGAAAAAGAAAAATCACAGGCTGTGAAAATTATTCCATTATTATAATACAGTAGTTGCAGTTGATAAAAGTAATGTTGCCCTGTTACTACGACAACTACATTTAAAACTTCCTATTACTAGCTGGATCATATAAAAAACCCTGAACTTATGGAAAGGAGTTCACAATTAATTTTCTCTTTTTTTATCCTGGATATTATGCAAAGTGTTATAAATATTTATAAGTATTTAAATTAATCAGCAACGCCTATGAAACTAATTATTCTATTAGCAGGAGCATTCAGGTACGGGGCCTGAATGGGAAGATTCATTCTGTGAATGAGAGTGGGACAAGAAGAGTATGGAGGAAGGAGAAATACTTCTCTCTCTGTTTCCACAGTGATAAATGATGTTTAGTTTAATAACTTAAAATCCAAAAGTCTTTCCTTCTACAAGTAAAGCAATTTCCCTACTGTTATTTTCCTTTTGTTGTACTGTGCAGGCATCCTCTCTAGATTGCCTTGAAACGTTGGTGGGTTCGCTGTTAGAGAGAATGAACATAAATGGAAAAGAAGGAGAGTATTTGCAAACAATCTGCTAGGAAAAAAAAAATAATATGAACATGTCCTATTGTATTTTAACAGGTTTAAAAATGAAATCCAAAATTCAGCATGAAGTAAATGGATGAGATTTCATACCTTTGTGGAGGGCCAAGGCTTAGGCAAATATTAAGTGATGTAACGATTGTGTGCCATCCGTGTGCCCAGATATGTATTTGAGACATCCTAATGTGCAAAATTTACACCATAAGACCCATTTGTTATGTGGTTACACATAATCATAGTAACTACAGCCTGATCAGGACTTAACCTATGGCCATGTTAGTCGGTGGACAGACTCCCAACAAACTATGGGAGCAAAAATGGATAATTTCTCCATGTCAGATTTTCTGTGGGTCAAAAGCACTGGTCACTACTGGTATGTATTTCGAGATTTCTTATCATTTTTTTCTTTAAATATGTAATTGAAGGCAGAACTTTCATATCTGTCATGCCTCATCTGAGACTTCCAGATATCTCATCTAGTAATTTGATAAATACCCTAGTCATTTGAAAGTACCCGCTGGTACTCCACCCTCAGGAACTGGCTGTTTTTATCCCTCCTCCTTTGCACGGAGTTTCATTTTACCCATGTATAAAGGACTTCCTCACCCACGTATGAGGAATAACTCACTTGTTCACAGAATGCCATAAAATCTTTGCATCTTGGGTCACATCTGGGCGACAGCTCAGCTTTTCCTTACATTTCCCTTTCCGGGTCACTCTGATACAGTTGTCCTTTTATTCGCTGTTCCCTTCCTTAAAGGTGTCTGCGAACAATCCTGTCTCCAGAGCACAGGAGGAGTCAGTCCTGTACCTGAATTGCAGTAGTTTTTGGAAAGTGCCTGGACTCTCTGCAGCTCTGGAGTGTATTAAGGCCCCTCTTTCAATAAAACATAATGCTGTTCAGAAGTGATTACTTCTCTAAGAATTCCAGTGAATTAATCTGCTAAATAAAGAACAAAAATATTGCTTCCAAAAACCAAGCCAATCATGTTGAGAGGAAGAATTTCAAATGAAAAATAATTTCCACATCAAAGATTTATCTTAATACAAAACCCTATTTGAAATGGATCTAACTGTAGCTACTTGATTATAGTTCATTGTACTGCAAAGATTTTATATGCAGCCTATCAAGTAGAAGCTCTGGCTGCAAGTGTGTATATATAATTGAAACTGTGCTTGAAGAGCTACAAAAATGATAAGAGAGTTTAATACATGTCATCTGCACTCTCAAGTGTATTGTCCATGTTTAGTAGATGGCATATATTTTTCAGTTGACTTCCATAGTCAAATGCAGCTGTTGGTTTGTGTCAAATCAATAAAGACTTAATTACAGTAAATGTAAAAGAATTATGAATAAATGTAGTACAAAGTAAGTGTTTGATAAAAGTGCCTAAGCTCTAGAAATTAATAAGGAAAACTCCAGGGGGATGAGGGAGGGTGGGGGACAAACCAAAAGTAGAAATTTCTCCCCAAATGTCCCAGGAAACCTTCTTTTCAAATTCCTTCTTATGATGAAAGCCCTTTGCTTGTTTACTGTTTCTCTGTAATGATCACTTTACATTTGTACAAACAGAAAGGAGTAGATCCTCATCTGGTTTAAACTGATGTTAATCTATTGACCTTGGTGAAGGTCTATAAGGTTCCACATCCCCCACTTCCTTCTTCTTCCCTCAGCTTTGTGTGTTGAGCATGACATCATACGGTATGCAATATCCCTTTGGCCAGCCTGAGTTATCAACAAAAGCATCCCGGTGTTATCAACACTGTTTCTAGCACAAATCCAAACCACAGCCCCATACTAGCTTCTATGAAGAAAATTAACACTATCCCAGCCAAAACCAGCAAAAGGAATGAGAAAAGAATGATTTAAAAAGGACAGTGTCAACCTGGTCATCACTTCTCTTAGGGAGACAGATGTGTCTGCTGTTGTTACTACTGACTGAATGAACATGCAGAGAATGAGATTCCTCTCCACTTCCAGAAGCTTTCCTGCATATGTCTGATGGCATGCTGTGCACAGCATGACACTTTTTCTATACTTTCCAGAATGAGTCTGATGTCCAAATGCTTTCCATATCTGATATTTACACAGTATTGCTGAATTCTTTAGCAATCCCTCTTCACCTGATATTATGCTGAGACTGCCTAAAGTTCATTACCTCTTAAAGATGCCAGAGCAACATCACAGGAATGGCTGAGGTTGGAAGGGAATTCTGTGGGTTGTCTAGTCTAAACATCCCTGCTCAAAGGAGGGACAGCTAGACCTTGTTGTTCAGGGCTGTGCCCAGTTGCATTTTTAGTATCTGCAAGGATGGAGACTCTACAACCACTCCGGATAACCTGCTGCAGTGTTTGATGACCCTCACAACAAAAAATAGTCTTCTTATGTTTAAATAGAATTTCCCGCATTTCAAATTGTGTCCGTTGTCTCTTTTCCTGGCTCTGGGCTTCACTGTGAAAAGTCTGAGTCTGTCTTGTTTATTCTCTCCTCGTCAGGTACTGTTAAGATCCCTCTGAGCTCCCTTCTTCACACTGAACAGTCCCAGCTCTCTCAGTCCCTCCTCATATGAGAGATGCTCCAAGTCCTTAGTCATCTTTCCAGCTCCTCAAGAAGTGCAGTGTTATTTACCACATGGCATTTTCATGAGGGCAGTGTGTCGACAGAAGAGACAGGGGTGTCCACAGGGGACAACATCCACCAGCTTTGCAAGTAAGAATTCCCTCAAGGCATGGGCTACCTTGAGGTCCTCCAAATCCTAAGGAAATGAGCATGTGAGCCAACCCAGTGAGAATGCTCCAGCAGCCAAGTGTTGTGGACCAAGCCCTTTCCTAAGGATATTGTACAGCAATAAAAAGGCAGTTTTTGCCACCAATTCTTGTTCTGTCATATTCCTTATTATGCCTTGGGTCTTTTATGAAACCACTGTGTATACTTGGGAGAATCTTAGTTCTCATTTCTAAAGGGACAGAAGCCAACTCTAGCATGACATCCTCTGGACAAGAGAATATGATCTTTGATTCAGCCTCTTACCTCTGTGTGTGTGTAAAGGATTACCCTACATGGGGTAGGGAGGTGTCCAAGCGCTCTTTCTTGTCAAGGGAAGGTACAGAAGGTAACATGGCCTGCCCAAGCCAGTCACACTGGATCAGGGCTTCAGTTTACGGCTGTAGATACTGTGAAGCTTGCAAATATCAGAAAGTGTACCCTAGGGTACAGAATGCCTCTAAATGGCCGCATTGCGTTGGGTTTCGTTTCTTCACTGCACAGCACCCATTTCCCCAGGCTCTGCAACGGGAAAGCCAACAAAAAGCAGCAGTCATTGAAAGGACAGGTCGCAAACAGGAGTGCCTCCAGAGAAAGTAGCTATGGCTGTACAGTTGGTTGCCGTTGTTTCTCCCATATGACTAATAATGCTTTTAGTCATAAATGAGAAATTATATGTTAAAAGTCCGTGTGTGTATGTATATAATGGACTCTGTTATTTTCTTATTTTTTAAAAAAACAAAAGCAATTCTGATACTCTATGGAGAAAGGACAACAAGAAAAATGAACACAGAAATATTCAATAACAACTCACTTATGCTAATAGTGTTCTTTTTTATATCAGATGCATGCAATAAAAGACTGAAAAGATAACCACATGACTAGATTTCAGATGCAAAGCAAGACATAAGAAAATAGCAAAATCACAAGGTTGGTCTCGAGCAGAGATACAGGTCTGGGTAGATTCATCCATTTCCACTTGCTGTTTCCTTTGATGTGGAAGGCAGTTCTGCTCACTGGAGTACAGGTAGATGACTATACCACAAATGCAACACATGGATGCCAAAGGCATGGATTTCAGTGGGACTATGCATATGCTCATATTAAGAGCACAGGTCACCTCCGATCTGACTGAAGGGTTACAAGCTAGAAGGGGGAAGCAAAAGGAGCTTCCACACTAGATTTCTTGGAGGTCAGTTTCTTGCGCCTTCTTAATATTCGCTTTTGAAAACCGCTTTTCCTTTAAATATGCACATCTAAATTCTCACCTATGATCCTTTCACACAAGCACTTTGATCCTCCCTGCCCTCCCTGGAGAACAGACCATCTTCTCTCTCCAGTTACTTGGCAACGTGAGGTAGCAGCTTTAAGGACCAGATCCTGTGCTTATTGTTCTCTGTGTAGCTACATAGTTTTCAAATAAAAGGCAACACTCATGTAAAGAAGAAAAACTTGGGGAACAAAGACACAGATTATGAGGTTTAAAGCTGACAGAGAAACAACAGGAGGAATTGTACAGGCATGTATGAAAAAGCTTCAGGAACTTGCAGGTTTGAGGACGTGGCACCGCCCCCATGATTCTCTTATCGGCTCTCTTTTTGAGAGCTGCAAATCTCCTGGGTACGAAGTTTTCTTTTGGGTATGTTGGATTTCTTTTCACATGTTTAGCTTATCAGCTGGTGTTCTTCTGGCAAGCACCTAACAAATAAATGCATGATCAATAAACAGGCAGGAGAAACAATAAGTCGTAGCTGGCAACTGGAATGTAGGACAACAGGGATCTCTCCCCATCTCTGTCAGATATTTGCTGCGCATCTTTGAACAAAGACCTTAACTTCTCCTCTTCAGATTATATTGCTTTACAAAAGGTGGTTAGTCCAGGAAGTGACTTAGGGGTCACACACACAAAAAAATTCGGATGCCTGAAGTGTGTGATTGCACCTTTTAGGTACCTGTCTTGGATTCCAAATTCCTGAAGGATGGTCTGAGCATGTACCCTCTGAAACGAGGGATACATAAAACCTGCCAATACAAGTGTTAAATATAGATCTCCTTGAGAAAACATGCTTTCCTCCACCTCTTAAACACCAGTCAGTATTTAAGGAGGATGCCCCACTCATGCAAAGTCTGCAATAGCCTCTGAGGACAGGTAAATACAACCGCTTGTTCTGTTTTGTTTGACAGTCTTCAGCAGAGCTGCGACACTGGAGGTGGTGTGACTAGCTAGCTGTGATGGAACAGAGAGTTCAGCCAGCATGCTGAATACATGCTCCTTTCCTTAGCCGCAGGGAACTGCCAGGAAAGTACTGTAAATATCAGTGGCTGGCAGCCACAATAGGAGGATGAAGAACTTTCTTGATTAGTAGTTTCAACAAAGGTAGAAATCTTACGACTTTTTTTTTCTTTTAGATCCAACAGTCTGATGTTTATATTACATAGAAAGAAAGAACCCTGGAAAGAAGTTATCCCCATCCAACTAGGCAAAGACTCTGTGTAGGAGGCTACAAAGCCATGTTAATATTTTTTCTTACTGTATCTCTCCCTTCTGCTGAGAACTGTTTTGTAGAAAACAGTGCAGTTTCACTAGAAAACGTGGATTCTCTTTCCAACCCAGCCCCTAGACCTTAAGATCACAGAAAGAAAAAGTGTTTTCTCAACAGCAGTTTTTTCACCTCAGAAAAACCAAAAAAAGTCCTTTGAATTTAATAATTCCAACTACCATGGATACTTCTACCCTTTAGCCTGCTTTTGTAGAACAACTTACAAAAGTATCTCTTCATTTCTTCTAAGAAAAACAGAGCAGATGAGAGTCATATGTGCTTTACTTAAATCTTTGAATGACAGATGTTGAGTGAAGGTCTTGTCCACGAGAACAAACTTCCAACTGAGCATTGTACTGTCTAAAAGCATTACTTTAGAGCATCAATTTTTAACTAAAGGCATCACTTCAGAATTTTAATTATAACTACATACTTAAACATATTCAACACTGGAACACATTGTTTGACATTTTTATACATCTAGGTATACCTATAGCTCCTTTTAAAGATAGAAAGCATTCTCTCAACCATTTTTTCCTTCAACATCTTTAATTTTGAAATCACATTGTGACACATCCCCATAATATCAGAAAGATATTTGAAAAGAAACAACCAAACATGAAAGGACAGTGTAATTCTGCTGTGCAGTCAACAGCGGAGGCTTATGAAGTTCAGTATTATAACCTTGCAGCAGAAAGGAAGGTACTTCATCTCCATTGTTTGTATTACAGAGAAACATTGTTTTAAGCACAGGAGAAATACATCAATAAACAGCCCTTACGGCAGAAAATACTACAGGCTTATGCAAGAGAAGAAAACAAGGGAGAAGAAAGATAATATGCCCATATTAAGCTGACACATGGAAAAATGAAGTGATATGTCTGAGAGGAAACCTCTCTGTGTCTGTGGAGAGAAACCACACATTTCATATCACGTCACCCTAATGGTCATAAAGGGTGATGACCTTTGAAGGGCAAAGAAAGCTTACTCTGCCTGATGAGCAAGACTGGCAAACTGGTAACAACAGATAAGGAGAAGGCTGAGGTACTTGATGACTTCTTTGCCTCAGTCTTCACTGGCAGTCTCTCTTCCCACACCTCTCAGGTGGGTGGACTGCAAGACGGGGACTGGAGGGGAAAAGTCCCTCCCACGGTAAGAGAAGATCAGGTTCGCGAGCACCTGAGGAACCTGAACATGCACAAGTCTATCTCTGATGAGATGCACCCCAGAGTCCTGAGGGAACTGGCTGATGTAGATGCCAAGTCACTCTCCATGGTATTTGAAAAGTCCTGGCAGTCAGGTGAAGTCCCTGGTGAAGCCTGGAGAAAGGGAAACATTGCACCCATCATGAAAAAAGATAACAAGGAGGACCCTGGGAACTACTGACCCATCAGCTTCACAGGCAGGTGATTCAAAACATCCAGCATGGCTTCACCAAGAGCAAGCCCTGCCTGACCAACATAGTGGCCTTCTATGATGGAGCGACTACATCAGTGGACAAGGGAAGAGCTACTGATGTCGTCCATCTGGCCTTCTGTAAGGTCTTTGACGTGGTCCCCCACAACACCCTTCTCTCTAAATTGGAGAGAGATGGATTCGATGGGTGGCTGTTCTGTGGATAATGAATTGGTTGGATGGTCACATCCAGGAGGTAGCGGTCAATGGCTCTATGTCCAGATGGATGTCTGTGATTATGAATTGGTTGGATGGTCACATCCAGGAGGTAGCGGTCAATGGCTCTATGTCCAGATGGATGTCTGTGATTAGCGGTGTCCCTCAGGGGTCTGTATTGGGACCGCTGTCCCAAAAATGTGTTCTTCCACCTGGTGTGCAAGGAGCCGAAAAGCACACACGGTCAAGATACTTGCTTTTCTTCCAAATTTGCACAGAATTTAGTGCTAGGTCGTAGGTCCACAGAGCTAGCACACCTCAGTTAACACATGGAAAATATTTATACACTTCGAGCAACAGTTATCAGTATTTTTAAAAAGTTGGCTCCGTCACCCTTGTTCCCACTGGTTCTCACAAGCCTCGTCTCCACTTAATGTCACAGCATCTTTTGTTTTTTCCTAGGCACGCTCAGTGAGGAAGGGGCTTTTGTGAGGAGGGGACTTTCTCTGCCCAGGGGCAGGTTTCTATTATGCCAATTACACATTTATTAGATGTTAATTAGGAAACTTCATTCAAGGTTCAGTAGTTATGTTTCTTTTGTGATTATCTTGTTCCTTCCCTCAAGGTTGCACCTTGCTAACTGCTCACAGAGACTAAACAATACCCCCAGCTTCATTCCTTGCTTAACTTCAACAGGACCAGTACTCTTTAATATCTTCATCAATGACACAGGCAGTGGGGTCAACTGCACCGCCAGCAAGTCTGCAGATGACACCAAGCTGAGTGGTTCAGTTGACACATCTGAGGGATGGGATGCCATCCACAAGGACCTGGACAAGCTTGAGGAATGGGCCTGTGTGACACTTAGAGGGTCAGAAAGGCCAAGTGCAGGGTCCTGCAACTGGGTCAGGGCAAACCCCAGTATCAGTACAGGATGAAGGGATTGAGAGCAGCCCTGAGGAGAAACACTTGCATGTACTGGTGGATGAAAAGCTGGACAGGAGCCAGCAATGTGCACTCACAGCCCAGAAGCCAACCATGTCCTGGGCTGCACCCAAAGCCATGTGGCCAGCAGAGCGAGTGGGGGGATTCTGCCCCTCTGCCCCGCTCTGGGGAGACCCCCCTGCAGGGCTGCGTCCAGCTCTGGAGCCCTCAGCACAGGAGAGACATGGACCTGTTGGAGTGGGGCCAGAGGAGGCCACCAAAATGATCAGAGGGACTGAACACCGCTGTTGTGTTGACTGTGTTGTCTGCTTGGGGTTGTTCAGCCTGGAGCAGAGAAGGCTCTGGGAAGACCTTATTGCAGCTGCCAGGGCTTAAAGGGGGCTTCTAAGAAAGATGGGGACAGAATTTTAGCAGGGCCTGTAGCGATAGGACAATGATGGTTTTAAACTAAAAGAGGGGAGATTTAGACTAGATAGAAGGAAGAAATTTTTCACACTGAAGGTTGTGAAACCTGTCCCAGGTTGCCCAGAGAGGTGGTAGATGCCCCATCCCTGGAAACACTCCAGGTCAGGCTGGACGGGGTGCTGAGCAACCTGATCCAGTTGAAGATGTCCCTGCTCACTGCAGGGTGGGGGTTGGACTAGATGACCCTAAAGAGGTCCCTTCCAACCCATAGTGTGTACAGGCCTATGACTCTATGATTCTATGATTCTATGATCCTAATACAGACATTTAAAATAGGTCAGAAGTGCCCATTTCTCCTAAATACCTATAAAGAGTCAAGGTGACTCATCTGTTGATATTCACATTAGAGCAAGACAAAACTAGGTGAAATGATGGCCTGTTTCTCAAGGCGCCCTCTTCCCAAAAGCTATTGCGTCTCCTGCTGCGTTTCAGAAGAATCTGAGCCAGGAAAGAGAGATTTTCCTGTAACTCTGTCAAAAGACCAGAACATCAAATTCTACATTCATCCTGAAAAAAACAGAAGAGAAATCTCAAATTACATAATTCTCGAATTTTTTTCAAAACTATTTAAGGACTGCCAAGCATTCTCACAGACATTGACATCAACGTGAACTGTGAAACCACAGCAACAGAAGCTCATATCATTTAACTTACCTAAGATGTCTTAACTGAAAACCTAGAATTTCTACATCATCTTTGGGGCATATAGAGAATAACTGGGCACACCTAAATTAAGTATCAATAATTCTTCACTGACCACATAAGGGCTGTAGATTCCTAATTTCTAATCTAGGTTTAGCAGTTAGATGACTGAAAGCACACTGGATCAATGCCCCACCTGATTTCTACTAGGAGAAAAGAAGCAGAATTTGGAATAAGGCAACTCTGTTTTCTCTCCTCTTACTGAATCTTTGATGTTGCTGGAATACGAACAGAGTAAGTTCGATTCTAAAATTTCAAGATGGAACTGGAAGGAAGGAAAAAATTTTTTATTAAGGAAAGGGAAAAAGAACTACCAAGTTAGTACGTCATTAATTTTACTTCCTCTATAGAAGCTAAATATTTCCAAGCATACAATGTTGTTCCTTTCTTTCACCAGGTAAAAGGGTATAATGCCAGTCCAAGGAGTTACTCTGTTCAGCACTCCCCCTTACTCAATGTTCTGGTCTTCCTGTGAATGTAGAGTGTTTGTGCTGTACCAAGACTAATGAAGAATAAATACCTATTATCAAGAGGCAGTTCCATAACAAGAAGGAAAGTGGAGACAGTGGAGAGAGTATTCAAGAAAACAAACCAAGTAAACATGCACAAATGAAATAAAAGCACAAATGAAAAAACAACCACACGTTACATGACTGCTCAGCTAGTGATTAGTGAGCAAGTCTTACTGTATTTATTTATGTTGCTGACACTCATTATGTTTTCCTGTAAGATATCCCACAGCTCTGTAAGTTTACAAAGATCTGAAATACATGAACCAAGCTCACAGTATGATACTAGGATACTAGGTCTAGTTGCTTTGCTGGGCTACGTTTTCTAAAACATCGCATCGTAAGATTTCAGCCATGCATAGCTACAAATGAATGAGGCAATCTTTTTTTTTTCCTTTTTTACCATATTGCCTCTCTTGCAGTTATTCAGGCCCCTGGTCATGAATCCTAACAATGATATAGTTTAAAATTGACACAGAATGCAGCATGCATTGAAACACCAGTCTCCAGTAACCAACAGTGACTTACTATTAATTCCCACAGTTAAGAAACAAGTCCTAAGGCTACAGAAATTTCTGTGCTGCTTCCCAAACAGCATTTTAGATCCACTTCCTTCTACACTCATCTCAGTTAAAACAATGTTGAGTTTAAAGTTCAGTACAAATGCAAAAATGAAGCGACATAGAAAAAAGCTGTACTTATTCTGCAAGACTGATACAAACACACCTCATCCTGACAAAATTCCAAAGGAAAAAAAATCTTTAGTACTTTCATATAGTTGATGTTTGGAGTAAAATTTAAATTTGTTTTTTTTATTGTTTGTTTTAGAAACTGAAGTGTTCCGTTTAATAAAACTTGCCCATAAGACATCTCTGTTTTCCCTTCATAAAGGATGGGCACAAGTTTACAAAATAAAAACTCCTGATTACACAAGGACCTGTATTAACCAGGTAGGTGCAGATTTTCTGGGGAAAAAGGATGTAAAGGAGCATTAGCCTTGTGAGCTCCCGCGTTTGCAGTCTCAAGGGCATCCAGCCTTCTCATTTAGACCAGGGCTTTGATAATCTTGATGTTGCATGGAGTGTATCTTTAATTTGTTGTGGTTTAACCCAGTAGGCAAGTAAGCACCTCACAGCCTTTGCTCACTCCCCTCAGTAGAATGGGAGAGAGAGTTGGAAGGGTAAAAGTGAGAGAACACATGGGCTGAGACAAAGACAGTTTAATAAGAAACAAGGAAACAAACAAACAAGCAAAACATGCTAAGCATGATGTCATATGGTATGCAACATCCCTTAGGTCAGGTGGGGTCAGCTGTCCCAGCTGTGTCCCCTCCCAGCTTCTGGTGCACCCCCAGCGTGCTCGCTGGTGGGGCAGCATGAGAAGCAGCAAAGGCCTTGACGTTGTGAAAGCACTGCTCAGCAGTAACGAAAACATTCCTACATTATCCACACTGTTTTGGTCACAAACCCAAACCATAGCACCATATGGGCTACTATGAAGAAATTAACTCTGTCCCAGACAAAACCAGTACCCCGTGCACAGAGGTCCTGTCGACTGCATCCTTCAGAGAAGTGGGTTTTGAGTTAAGGGTGAAGAGCCAACTGGTTATGTCTTTTTCCCAAACAACACGATATGCCCCTTGATAAGGAGTATGAAGATAATGCTTTCCATGATCCCTATGAAAAATAAGATATATACATGGTACATAAAGTAGCCTATCCGAACCAGCCACCCCTCTCCTGAAACAAGAATTTCCTCTCTGTTTTTCTGTCCAAATAAGGGGGAAAAGCTCCTTCAGTTCGAAGCTAATGATAAGGTATTTGGAACATTTTCAGTAGCAAATCCTTTTCATACAGAGCTTGAAGTTTAAATGTGACTTTGAAGAAAACGTCTACGATAAACAATGATTCTTTACAGCACAGCTCATTAAACAACAGTTTCTTTAGGCACAATACAGTAAGGTTGTAATCATAATGAAAATATTCAGCCATTTGAATATACTTATAAGGGGGGGTAATTATGGGAAGGTCATTATAAAACTTAACAAGGAACCCCAAAGAAAAAATGATCTCTTCAATAATTGGTAAGCAAGAAGGTCAGTGTTTTAAAAAACAATACCTAAGCTACTCACAATTAATCTTAAAAGTATACCCAAAAACTAGAATATATATAATTAAAAAGGCAAGAACATTTGGACATCTAAAAAACAGTCTTAACTTCTGCCAGTTTCGTTACATTTAAAGAAATCTCAGAACATGTTCATAACACAAGAAAGAGTAAAATCTCTGAATTTTAAAGACATTCCAGGGCTTCCTTTCACAAGAATAAAGATGGCTATTGCACAGTGGCACCTGCATTAACAAATGTCTTAAGCTAATGAGGTTACCAACACCATCCTTAAAGGAGTTATGCCAGTAAAAAGATGGAAGCAGGTAATAGTTTTTTCTTCTCTTCAGATTCAAAAGAAAAGTTCCATCTCCAAACTTCAGTATTATTCTCATTATTCCTCTACTCTATTCATCCCCTCAGCTCTTTTAAGGAAGGAAGCAGTGACCAGGATACAAAGAATGAAGGATCCTCAAAGTGGCACCAAAAAGAAACGGCCAAAGAACACTGTGTCATATTTTCCATTTTTTTGTCATCACTAAAACTTCAGTATCAAAGACAAGACGGGCAAAGGTATGAGGATTTTCCCCCTCATAAAAGCTTCCCAAACTTACACAATCTTTTTTCATTTTAATGGCATCCTGAAAAGACATTTCTAGCCTTAAAGAGGAATAACTTCTCTGGTTAAAAACCAAAATGGCTTTGAATATATATTCCCACAGAATAAAATATATTAAACTTGGTTAGATGAAAAATGTTTATATTCTTACTCTATATTGTGTGTCTCAAGATAGTTTTTTGCAAGACTTCTGTGTAGCAAATTAATTTATACACTTTATGTGATTTCATGATAATTATTTAATTATCAATTTTTTCAATTTTAAACTATTTAGGTTATCTCCGATTAAAAAACAGGACATGTCTAGCCATGAGCCACCCAGCCATTTCCACAAATGTATGCAATATGAATTATCTATCATGGCCCAAAATTGAAACTTTTTTCACTTTGAATATGACACCTCTAGCTTAGGTGTCATAAAAAAACAGTATTCACACTAGTAGGGAACTAAATATGAAGAGTGTGTGTGCTTGAGAGAGAAGGACATGAAAAGATGGCAACTGATAAAAAGCATTTTCATATTTAGTTTCAGGGTTTTTTTCTCATTTTATTTTTTCCTTAATAAGACAAGGATTTAGTAGTGTTGTCATTGTTCTGCCTCCCCTTCATTATACTGCTGTTAACATAGGGTGAGGAACCCATACTGAAAGAATGGTCTTTTAGGCAATATCAAAAAATGCTTCTTGCATGTTTCCAATGATATAGTTGCTTCATGGAAAGGCCCTGCTTTATCAAATTTTCAGGGTAACATCCATGGTTTCTTTCATTTGACCTCTAAAGTGTCGTTCTGTTCTTTAGTTCCATCATTTATTCCATCAAGTCTGACTCAGTCAACCAATCCATTGCAGAAATGACCTTGCTTTCACAGCTCGAAGTAGCCGGCAACACACATTAACCACAAAAGTAAAAAAAAAAAAACTTGTTATTCTCTTAAAACCACATTGAACTGCATATCAGGAGTAATGAACTTACTTGGGATTTTGCCTGAAAAAAATGACATTATTGAAATGCTCTTGCTTCTGCTTTTGCAATCCCCTGTGAGAAAATGGAATATAAAAAAGAAAAAAAGTCTGGAAAGGTTTGTTACTGATTATCTGAATAGTCCTTGCCCTGTGTGGGTATCATACATAATAGACTTTGATGTAAGGATCAAGCTAGTTCCTCTGGAGGGGTCTAACAGTTGTCACATATTGGCCTTACCAATTACTACTGGAAATTTTCCTCCAGGTTCAGCGCTTTGTTAAAAAAAGGGAACTCGCACAGGACATCATCATACTGCGCTGCTGGCGAGTTAAGAGATGCTGAAAATACTGCAAGAAGCAAGGCTCTCCTTCGCACAGCGGGGCTGAACGCAAAGGGTGTTTGGGGGCAGGTCAGAGGCTGTCAGAGAAGAGCCCAGCCTGAGTTCTGCCCTTAAAAACAGGGTGCAAAAGCTCTGAGACTTTACACTGAGATGAGCCTTCAAACCTGAAGGACTGAGCCAAAGTGGAACAGCAAAGAAGTACTAAGAATACGTACTCCCTTGGCAAGTCTTTGACTGAACCTGTCCTCTTTTTGATGGAGTTTTGTCCAAGTCACCCAGTTGCATTATTATGTTAATATCAAGCCACACAATATTAAATTACAGCTCGCTGCCGTTCTGCAATATCTTTGTTAAGGATCCTGACTGAAGAAGCTTTTCTTACAAATTTTATATAGAAATGACATCAATCCCCTTTGATATGCAAAATGCTAAGTTTGAAATGTGTTTCTGAAAACAACGCGCAAAAACTTTAATCTACCTAAAAAAACCCAAAATTCCTACCAAGGATTGTCCTGTCCTATATACTCACACTTTTGGTATCTAATGACAATTTTTAATTCATAACATAATTTTTAATTCATACACTTACATTTAACTGAAGACTGTTTATGTGGAACAAAGTGTCTGGGATCTATTATACCAGCAGAAGGAAAATGTAGAGGGGAAAACCAGTTTGGAGTTTGGAGTCCACGACTAAGTCTAATTTCTCATGTGCTTTTAAATGACTGAACGACACCTTCCCATGCAGTAATAGCATCTGCAGTGGAAAGTGTTCTTTAGCAGTTCAATCTGTTTTTTTCCAAAAAGATTAACTGTTGCAGCTCTCAGAATGAGGCCGTTTTTTCCTGAAATATCAAATATAGAAAATATTTCTGTAAAACCTCCTGAAGTTTTTCAGTTGCTCAAGATGGACTGTCAGATGTAGGAAAGTAAGCAAATGGAAAGGATGCAAATGGCGGCTGCTGCAGAAGCAATAAGAACACACCGTGGTACTGTTTAGAGTCATGCGTGTACATCACTTGGTTATTACAAAAAATGTAAGCACTGTTATTTTCAAGATTAACGCATTGTTAAAATGGTGCATTCTGTAAGCAGAAAAAAGTTTTGTACAATTCCTGTATGTTAACTACTCTTTCAACTGTGAAAACATTGGATTTTTTTCTTGAAATATACATTTCTGATGTCTCAGATTACAGAAATATGAAAATATTACAGTAGTTTTTCACTTCTACACACTTAAGATGGGAATAATCCATTTTCTGCTTCACTATTTTCAAGACAGCAATGAACTCACACAAGGAAATTTTAGAAAATAGGAAAAAAAAGCTATTGACAATATATCAACATTCATAGCTAATAAAAATAAAAAACTTACAGATAATAGAAAAATCAAAAAGCTAATAAATCCCAAACTTTAAGACACTGTTCTGCCTACAAAATTTTTTAAAAGTGAAATAAAAGCAAAGATGTAAAAGCAACATAAATAATTACCATCTTATCTTGAAGGTAATGTAAAGAATTTTTCATTCTTTGTATTTGCTAAAATAGTAACAGAATTCATAAAGCTTGAATAATGCACACATTGAGGTGTGCCATTACAAACTGCTTATTTTGAGAGCTTAAACACTACGGAACATAACTGTTTAGATGTTAAAAATTTTGTACATCGAGTAGGATACTCCTGTTGTTCTTTAAAAATAACAAAATTGTCAGGTTGAGATTTGTATAGTATTCCTTTCACCGTATACTGGAACTTAGTAATACAATCTTAATATTAGAACAATTTCACTTACGTTGGCCAAAGTCAATGTACCTTCATTTAAGAGTAGGGTCATAAATGATGAGAGATGCAAATCTTATCGTAAAAAGAGATCATCTCACAGGAGGAAAATGAAGTGAATGGGAAGTGACTTAAGTACTCTCAATATGTGCCTTTACATATTCTGTAAAGTATGTGACTGTTTACAAATTACATTATAGTAATCTGAGTCACCACTTTCAAGAGAAGTATATTGCCTTTACAGGACACGATTAATTTATCGAGCAGTCTAACTTGACCAAACACTTGAATATAGACTGGTAGTGTGAGAGACTGAGGTTTAATGCTTGTAGAAGTTACTGTATCGTTGAAATTTTAAATGCAGCAGTGGAAAAAAATATGCTTATGCTATAAAAAAAACCCAGCCAGATTGTAGAATGATGCTACATACTGATAGTCCTTAGGCTGGAACCCAAAATAAAGTTAAGTCTTACTGTGCCCTTGAAAGGTTTTGTGAAATTGCTATGAAAAAGTGTAATGAAACATACGACAGTGGATAACCATTACCATTTAAACAATGTGTTAAAGGTTGTAACTATGCTGATACAGTAAGAAAAGTGATACAACTCTGGAATGACTGTCAAAATAATATGTTTTCCTTTTTTTTTTTTTTGGTTATGGTTGCCTTCTTATCCACCCAAAAGTCACAGAGAACTGCCAGTGATCTCAGATGCCAGGATGCTTTTCCTTGCAAGGTTTAACATATTCTAAAGAACAAGTTCTGTCTTCACCTCAGACATTCTCTGTTCTCCTGCAACATGGAAAAAATAGTGAGACCTTCAGGATGGCCTAAAATAGAGAAAATTATGTCCCTGAAAGGACATTACATTAAATAAACCCAATTGTTTTATGGTCATCTAAACTAACAAAAATCATTGTCTTCATGTGAAATCTCTAAGTCCAGCCTTGCATTGCTTACCTACAGTGGGTGGTCTTTAATGGTTAGGAAAGATTAGACTAGAAACTGCATGCCTGGAGTTTTGAAGAAAATAGGTGGCTGTCTCTTGGGCAGTTTTTTTATGCAATTTATACACACAGAGAAATGTAGAAGGATGTGGCATCCTCCTGCACACAGGCAGATGCTTTAATCCATCAGTGGTTTTTTTTTTTGATTAAAAGCTTTGGGAATTTGCAGGTGTTCAATTAGTCACCAGAGGGAGCCCATATGATTTGATAAACACAATAACAACACACTAAAAAGTAGAAGAGGGGAGATAACTTTTAGGGTGACAGAGTGAGACAACTGCTGTTTTTCACACAAAACGCCCACGTTCCCCCCTACTCCTTGATAATCAGACACCAATAGTTTGCCATACAGTGCAGGGTGGATTTTTCAGTAACAAAAATATACAGTAAATTTTGAGGATGGTGAGCACAAGCCCTCTTCTTCTTGGGTATAAATGATCTTTTTCTTCACTGATAAATGAAAGGATGCTGGCAAGGGATCCAATTTACTAATATACGATAATGAAGTTCAGATGCTGGGACAGCAAAATCCCAGTTATCACAGAGCCACCTGGGTGACACCAAATATGTCTGGGTAACAAATGACAATAGAAAGGAACATGAGATTAGACAGCTTGCCTATTAATCTGTTACAAGAGGATGGTAGAATAATGCAAGATTTTATAAAAGAGGTTTTGACTGGGATTTTTCTCAGGGCAATATCCCGTATCATCGGGGAAACCTAGCCTTCTGTGAGTAGTGAGCAGACTTTTGTTTCTTCCTATACTATTAACTCTCTCACCCCCCAGCTTCTGATTTCCTTCCTCACCTTATCAACAAAAAAGATATTTTACTAAAAGTGGTATTTTTTTGTGAGTGTGCCATACTTCTAATGACTCACTGATCCTATCTGGTTATTTTCCTTAGTGATTTACCAGGCAAATGGCCTCAAATGTATCACAGTTCACTTAGCAGTGTTTGCTGTTATTATTCTCTGTGGAGAATTCTCTGTTTTGCCAATAAAGTGAAGGGAAAAAAAAGAAAGCTAACTTAGTAGATTTCTAAATCTCATTTATAGAACTGAAATGGTTAAATAACTATGCTTTGGAAATCACTGGAATTTTTTATATTAAGACCTTATCTGCTTCACATGGTATGATAAACATACAAGTCAGCCTTGGAGGGAACTCTGTCATTGTTATAGCA
Organism: Phaethon lepturus; assembly: GCF_000687285.1. Taxonomy (NCBI): domain Eukaryota; kingdom Metazoa; phylum Chordata; class Aves; order Phaethontiformes; family Phaethontidae; genus Phaethon; species Phaethon lepturus. Next base: position 22,758 of record NW_010556718.1, on the reverse strand, counting down.
TATATGAATTTTCCTGTTTTCACACATTAATTCTCCTGCAGACATCTACAAATGATCACAATATTTCAGAAGTCTTTGTTTTTTAGGAGTGAATCATTGGTAGTGGAGCTGTCTTCCTGCCTAATACAAGCTATCGTCCTCTCTGTGCCTTCACCCTTTAATTGCAAGGCAATTAAATTCCCCACTATTTGCAATATCTGTGTCCAGAATGAGTCATCACATCACCTTTTTTTTTTCTTGCTTTTGCTGTGTGCTTAGCAAGATGTAGCTTAATATTTCTTGTCCCCATGGAGCTGGAGCTTTCTTCCTTAATTGTTATTTTTCTAAGCTTTACACCTTAGGTGGTCAGAGCTTTCTTGCAACATTGCATGAAAAAAAAAAAAAAGAAATCTCTGTTTCTCCCCACAATGCTATAATTTTGGGATGTATCCAATGACACCACATGTAAAGGATAAAGTATGTTTGTGACTGATAAGCACAGATTTTAAGAAAAAATATTTCATCTCCCACAAGTCTGATACAGAATATCCAGCATTTAATTTTAGAGATGATGTCAAGCATTTGAAGAAACGTTATTGCATACTAAGAAGGAAATGATCTGAAATATTTTGGGTGTAATATTTAACCCCAGCTCCAGATGCCAATCCAATGACTGTAATCTGACTTTATCAAAGTGGGCTTTACAGCACAGCTATTGTAACCTGCACTAAACCGAAAGTGCGTGGTTCATTTGCCAGCATGAATGGGCAGAGACTTTGTTTATGGTACTGATGACTGAACTGACTGGATTCAAATATAAAAGTCCCAAAGAACAGGGACAGGGGAAGAAAAGGAGCTTCTCTTGTTCAGACCAGCTGTTTGATAAGAACAAGCTTGCCAGGTTAGGACAGTGTAGAGAAAGCAGACTGAAGGACAGTTCTGGATTGTCCCTCTTTCAGACTTTGGGAAGGTTTGATATTAACTAACTATATGAAGCATCACATTTACAGCTTTAGTAACTTGCATGTAGTTTCTCTGGCTTCCAGATGGGCCACCAAGTTTCCATTGCTTTGAAGTCCCGTTCTCCAAATCCTAACATTGTACAGTCTACATTATTAGGATGAAGAGTTTTCCAGGTGACTCTTCTGCCCAATGTTCTCTGCAATAAGAAGCTCAATGCAGAATTATATGTACTTTCTTAAAAACCTTTGGCTTACTAGAGTTTGTGACCTACCTGTGATATGTTTTTTCCTTCCATTTCTCTGCAACTATGATGCAAAAGCTTATTACTGTTAAAAGAGTAAGTCAGGGGCCTCCACTTTTGCCTCAGGTTTCTTATAAACTTTGTGTTAAAGTAGTTGTTTGAAAGCTACACATTCTTGGCCACCATGTCTGTTGGTCATAGAATCACTGAATAGTTTGGGCTGGAAGGGACCTTCAAAGGCCATCTAGTCCAACCCCCCTGCAGTGAGCAGGGACATCTTCAACTAGATCAGGTTGCTCAGAGCCCCGTCCAGCCTGACCTGGGGTGTTGCCAGGGATGGGGCATCGACCACCTCTCTGGGCAACCTGGGCCAGCATCTCACCACCCCTACTGTGAAAAATTTCTTCCTTCTATCTAGTCTAAATCTGCTCTCTTTTAGTTTAAAACCATCACCCCTTAGGAGGGCCTGTAGCGATAGGACAAAAAGTCTGTCCCCATGTGTATGTCAAATTGTTGTTGTTGGTTTTGTTTTTTGATATAGTATCTCATTTAACCTACACATTTCTTTGGAAGGGTAATGTTGATTTAAGGGGCTTATAATTAATCTGGGAGCTAAACAAACTTATTCTTATTATAGGCACATAGTAGATCAGATGCTGATAACTTTATGCATCATAAACAACAATCAGCTATGTTGATAGGAACACTATGTCAGGGGGACCACTTGCAGTGGACAGTATTACTCAAAATAATTTATCAGCATCATTTATCATACAGTATTCTAGTATGACTAGTATTATTATGAGTAATAATATATCAATAACTATAATAATAATGGTATTGTAAGGAATGGTTGGTCTCATGCAGTTTGCAAATGTTTCAGATGTAAAATCACAGGTAATACACAGAACTACCAATATATAATGCAAATATATAAGAGCCAGCCCATCCCTGAAGTACTCACAGCCCATTTTGAGAAGAGCTGTTTGGGAGAACAGTCGGACAAAGTGACAATACTGACATGGAAGTTTAGTGGCAGAGACAAAAATAAAATCGAGATTTCGTTTTATTGATTGTCTCTGCATTGGGTCATATCACCTTTTGTAAGAGATCTCTGACCCCTGAAGTGTTTGCTTTTCCCAAACTTTTCTTATATTACTCTCTCTAAGGTTTGAAAAAATAAAGGCATTGATTTCTCTGACAACAGTTCAAAACAATTTTCAAGGCTCTTTTTGATTCCAGCATACCACCAGATCCTAAGCGGTCCCCTCCTCCCACCAAAGCTAAGGAGGCAGGCGGGAGAGAGAGGGAGTTGTTGAATACATTCTTTTTTCTTAAATCCTGCAATTAATAGAGTTTGTATATTAAAAACTCAGCCAAGCTTACACTCCACAATCCCATCAGTTAATGTAGTTTATGTATCTCCATCAGCAACCTTCTACCATATTGCCCTTGGTATCAAGTATATTGCTTACCTTTGCCAGGATACAACTGAATTAAGGTTATTAGCTGCCATTGCTGTTTTTTTCTGAAGTTCTTTGGCTTTAGAGTCTCCCAATGAAACCTTTAAAAGTTATTTCATTGCAGTCTTCTGTGATGATATTTGCTTCTTTTAAATATACTTTTTCTTTCCTGAATAGGCAGCACATCTCCATCTCATAGCAATATATACTCTGAAGAGTGCTAGTGGCCAAACTCTGCAACACTTCTGAGGGTTCCACAAGATTGATAAATTGAATGTAAGAGAGTATGTGAACTCCTGCAACTCCTGGCTATATATTTTATAATGAAGTGGGAGATGTTCTGATTATCACATAATACAGATGCATTATGTACAAAATAGGCACCAAGAGGAAAGAATGTGCTTTTATCACTCACTATTATGAGAATAGAAAGGGTGTTGCATAAACTTGAAAATGTCATGCCTCCTCCCCCTCCTTCCATCATCCAGAAAAAAGAGCACATTATGAAAAGAAGCAATGCTCTGGGTCTTGCTTATTAGCCACAAAATATCAGAGAACAAAAAGTTCACAACTACTGTCTGCAGTAAAAGACCTTTTATATTTCATGAGTTGAATTCTGATTTTAGTTCTCATGGGACTCAAGAAAAGAAGAAACATAATTAATCTGGTAAAGGATGAATATCCACTAGAGCTCAACAGCAGCTGCTTCAAAAGAAAGTGCAAGAAATACAAAATGAAGTTTAAGGGACTGAATCAAGCAAAGCATTCTTTCTTGACATTGATAAGAAATCCTCAGATTTCAGTTAAACCACCTCTAACCAAAAAGCTATAAACCTCATCAGGTTTCCATCCCATTTGTGTTTCCTTCCTTTACCATCTCTTTCTACACCTGTAAAATCAAGTAGTGGTGATTTCCAGAGCTGATGACCACTCACAGTCATTGCTTAGTCTGAAAAAAAACACCAAACAGTGTACTCTGAGCTCACTCTCCACCCTTGGATGCAATCTTTTACAGACTGGATCTTTATGAGTTATGTCCTTTTCTTATTCTACTGCTCTGATTATTTCAGTTTGTTTCCAAAAGCAGGTGGAAATCCAACGTCTGCACAGCTGTGTTGATGATAATCTCCTGGTAAAGATGTGGTTCACTTGCCTACTCATTCTCAGCTTCTCACATTGCCATGCTTTGTTTTCTCCTTCAGTTTCTTAATATTTTCTTTCCTATTTTTGTCTTCTAACATATTTAAAGAACCTCTTATGCTTATCTTAATATTCCTCAGCAGTACTGCTTCATTATTCCCATTTGTACTTTCAAAGCTCTCTTTATAGCCCCTCTGTTTCTTCACATAAAATTCTAACAATAGTGTAGATCTTTTTTTTCCTATATTTTTTAAAGCTCTGTTTTGCTTTCATTTAGCTTAAAAGACATATCAGTCATGCACACTGAAGTTTAATACTTGGTTTTACATAATGGTATATTCTCCTTCTAAGCTTGCTCTACCACCTCCTAAATATCTAGTTAACTTGGTCAACATTATCTCTTTCTAATAAGCACTGCCTGTTTATATCACTCATTACATAGTTAATGGTATTAAATGTGACTGTTTAAAAGTTTAATTAACCTGACTTTCTATTCAAAATGTCGTACAAGTGAAATTTGAAACTGTATTCAATAACAAAAATAATAATGATAATAATAATTTCTTAAATAGTCTCTAAGAGTCACTTCTTTTATCACAGCCTGTTCATTCAACATTACAGATGTTACTCACTTTTGGGTATTTCTTGAACTTAGTGTTTTTCTCCCTTTTACTCCTTGATCCTTAGATGTAACAATTCAACTTGCAGTAAATTTAAGTCCTCAGTTGTTACTGTGATTTTAAATCTTTGAGAACACCTTGTCACCTCGGATTTGAAGGATGATGAATATTTTCTGTAATGTTACTCCATATCCAATCATAGAATCACAGAATCATTAAGCTCGGAAGGGACCTCTAAGATCAAGTCCAACCGTCAACCCACCACCATGCCCCCTAAACCATGTCCTGAAGTGCCACATCTACACATTTTTTGAACACTTCCAGTGATGGTGACTCCACCACCTCCCTGGGCAGCCTGTTGCAATGCTTGACCACTCTCTCAGTAAAGAAATTTTTCTTATTTTCCTCCCCTGGGGCAACTTGAGGCCATTTCTTCTTGTCCTATTGCTAGTTACTTGGGAGAAGAGACCAACATCCTCATCACCACAACCCCCTTTCAGGTAGTTGTAGAGAGCAATGAGGTCTCCCCTCAGCTGCTCCTCTTCTCCAGACTGAACATCCCCAGTTCCCTCAGCCGCCCCTCATAAGACTTGTTCTCCAGACTCCTATAAATCAACCCAAACCCTCTCTTAAAATTCTCTAACAGAGTTGCAGAAACTATGCTTCATTTACCTTTCTCTTTTCCTTCTCTTTATTGCCCTAGAGCATCTAAGGAAAACTGAATGTTGATTAAGGTACAACAAATCTGAACAAATAGGTATTTCTAACAGAAATTATCAATGATCTCAGACTCCAACAGGCAAAAATCAGCATAACTTCAAAGAAACAGTACTGATAAATAGATTTACACTGGATGAGGATGTAGTTCCAAGTTTGTAGTGTGGTTTGTAAGCAATGAAGCACGTTGCACTGCAGACATGCATTTCTCGGTGTCTGGTTTATTTCTTCAGTAGCTTTTGAACCTGTTGACCAATTACACCCAAATGTAATAGCGTAGAGTTTGCAAATAAAATGATGTACTATAAAGTCCTCCTTTTTTTTTTTTAGAGTAGAACTACTCTGTTGATTCCTCCAGTAAGGATGAAGTTGAGCTCAGTCCTTATTAGACTACAGAATATCTACTTTCATGTGTGACACTATGCCCAGTAAAAGGAAGCTTTGGGTGAAATTTGAAGCTTACTGGGCAGTACAGACACAAAGCAATACAAAACTGGGCTTTATTAGTCCCATGCTCCAGATAAGATTAACATAATTTAAGTATCTTGTAATTGTAGTATCCTCTGTCCTTGAGTACGTAATGATTAAAATTCTTAAATGCATTATTTCCTGGGCTTCACACAACTACAGCTGCCAATGAATCTGTGAGTGCTCAGGTTCCCTGAATTCAAGCCCCAAGGATCCTGAATTGGATGCTCACAAAATGTACATAAATAATTACAAGGTACATTTTTCTCCTATTTTGCCTGGAAAATTATTTGCATATTTCATAACACATTTTCAACCAAGCTCTTCTGTAACAATGTACAAAATTATTTTTCCACACTTAGGGCGTTCACGGTCCTAATACAGAAGAAAGTATATTTGATTAGAGAGCTTTGCAAAGAGTCATTGAGCACTCATCTCAAATTTGTGTTTTTGATGCTTTCCCACAGTGTTAGCAGAGGCCCTTAACCAAACTCTCAGAAGAAACAAATTACAGCTTCATTTAACTAAAATTATGACAATTCACACAAGCTCCCTCCTGTGCAGTATACACACCAGTGAAAGAATACCAGGAACAGAACTGGAGTTCTAAGAACACCAGCAGAAGGGGAAATGATACATACATTGCAAATGTGGTGGGTTTTTTTAAGAGACTTTAATTAAAACCTGTAAAACTTAGATTTTCATGTCATGGGAAAAGTTGTTTTGTGGAAAATGTCTGTTCTAAATTAGGGTGAAAAGTTTTACAGCACTTCTGCTTATTTTATACTATTTCTTGGGATAAAGTACTAATCATAGATCCTTTGCTATGATGTATCACGTCAAGGTATTTCGCAGCAGTCTGACATCGTGCTAGGGTATGTTATGTTAATCATTTAACATTGACTCTGAACTAAAATGATGATAGTTTCCCCTTAGTAGTACATTGTTAATTAGAACAATTAAGGGAGGAGGGGTTGTTGGTCATAAAGCTTTGGCAGAGAGAGGAGGAAAAGGAAAATGAGTCTTTGTCCTGACTACAGTGTGCCCAATGTCTTGTGTAAGTAACTAAACAATGGCAAGAGAAAGCAGGAGGATGCAGATGGTACCATTTCAAAATACTTTTGAGTCCAGAGTCTTTACAGTACTGGTGCAATGTATTACATTACATTATTTACAATGTGGTAGTTCCTCTTAATCATTTTAAAGGTTCTGTGAAACCATATGAAGTGAAACAAAAAAACATAACCAGACCTTTTTCAATAATTACATAAAGACTAGCAACTACATTAAGACTAGCGAATGAGGATAGGCATATAAATACCTTCTCAGAAGTATTTATTTCAACTTAGTCACATATTCATTGTCCCGCCAATACTTCCATTTTTGATGCTAAATTACTGTTTTCAGCAGTAAATACTGCCTTAGCAGAAGAGATGTTCTCCATCTTTTCCGGACAGCCAACAGCATGTGTTGTTGGATTTTTGGGAAAATGCTTCTTGCAAGTGTTCAAATTTAGCACCTGAAGAATCTGATATCAGACCTCCTAATGTTGGATGAACCAGTATAATTGCAGAATTCTGAGCTCAGCAATACGGACAATAGGAGGTAATGCAGGCATACAGATGAGGGACCAGACTGTCGTACTGGAATTAGCTCTTTTGTAATAGCACAGGTGGTAGAAAAAGGTCCCAGACTTAGCTGTTTCATTGCTAGCTGGCTGATAATTCCAGATTTACTTTCTTCCATGTGCTATGCAGTGCACAAAACAGCACAGAGTGTACTTAGAGATTGTGTTGCTTACACGTCATCATGCATTCAGTGCAACAGCTCACACCAGTACTTACTAAGCAGCTAAACTTACTGTAGCTCCCTACTACAGGGGGTGGAGGGAGAAAAGAAAACCAAAGCATTACAGCTCACTGTATTTTAAGGCGTAATGGTGCTTGAAAAAATATCTTGACTTCTAATACTCTTTTTTTTTGGTATTACACTCCGTGTGTTTCATTTGTATCTTGCCTAGTAAATAGAAGTATTATTATATAAGTGCAAGGTATTATTACTACTCATGCAGCAGGCTGTACACAGTGTCCTGGTTTCATTAAAATTCAGGCCTAGATGGCTGCTGAGTGTTGGAAAGTACATTACCAATATAACTGAATTGATTTTGTCGAACCCATTGAAGGTGAAAGCATTGGGCATAATTTGTCTGGATTTGAGAAAAAAAAACATTTGATACTTTACCACACAAGAGACCCATTTATAAAGCCAGACACCATAATACAGACAGAGTAAACAATGTCCTGAAAAACAGACACAAAGGTCAGTTAAAGGAAAACATGCAGAACAAAATCTGATTACATGCAGATTGCTACAAAGTGCAGTATTACAATAATTTCTAGTTTTGTCTTTTTAAGGACTGTTCCAAAGCTTATTAATCTCAGTATGGTTCTCCCCAGTTTATCAAAGATCAGATGCTGGATATATGCACTAACCTTTCAAGGTTGGTCCTGGGAGTATACTTCCTAGAAAATATGAAAGTTACATTATTTTGACTCACTATGTACACCCATCAGGACCACCAGAATATAGTTTATTCCATCCTGTCGTTACTCAGAACAGGGAAAAGATAATGGATGAAATAAAGTCTTTCCCAAAAATTTTTCAGAATCACATAGTAAACCAGTATCTGTTGGTGAGGTGCAAACCCAATGGAGGAACTACCCAACAGGTACCCACAAAACATATCCCTGCACATTTTTGGATCAGCTGCAAGCAGAGCTGCTAAAGGTACAGCTGACCAGTAGAATATTTCCTGGCTACTTTCATGATTATCTAGTGGAATTTGTGAACACACTAATACTGTCTTATTAAGAAAGATTGTTGGAGACAAAATGTACGTTAACTATTTAAAAAAAATTAATATCTTAGAAAGTAGGTAAAAAAGTGTTATTTCATATTTTTGGGTTTTGAACTGTGAGTAAAGATCAGCCATCAGCCATCAGACTACCTGGTTGATGAAAAACTAAGTGGGATGATGAATTCTGATAGAGAGATAAGATGCTGAGAAAAGAAAGGAGTAGATTGAATAATGTGTCTGCAATTGTAACTAATTCAGAAATAAGTCATGGACTGAAGTGTAACCAAGGACTAGAATATAAATAGCTTGAGCAGAACAATGGGAGTCTGTAGTGAAAGCAAAGTGACAGGGCCAGTAATGCAAGGAAATGCAAATGAACTCTGAAGCAGGATAAATTGATGGATAAGAGGTAATTTCAGGGGTATTACAGATCTGTGGAAATATAATAATGAGAAATGCAGCATCAACACCAGGAAAATGCAATGTCTTTGGCCAACATTGTGACCAGATGTTAATTTTAAGTTAGATTTTCATCCATCCAGACAGGACCTTATGAATACCTTGAGTGCCTTATGGCAAAGGCACAATAATAATGCCTTACTCGTTATTTGTTTCACCTCTATATTTCATGTGTTTCATCTGCCTGTGACTTTCTTATTTCACAGTTTTTTAATAATGGACAGTTGTGGCACATCCTAAAGAGATTTTTGGTCCTGTTGTTCAGCTAGAACAATTTGGACTTGAGGTGACACAGCAGAAATTTCTGGAGACCTGATCCAGAAGTCTTCATCATGATGTGGGGGTTAGGACCTTACTTATATAAGCATACCTTTAGTCAGCCCAGCTACTTCTTTCCAATTTTTTTTTAATTTCTAAACTACCTGTGATGACACTATAAAGTACATCATTGCACGAGATAATACTCTGACATACCCTGATGATATCAGGACAGAGTTCTATATTTCAGCTGACTTTACCTCCATTAAAAAAACAGACTATGATGTGCTCTCATTCTATCAGAATAGTTTCCTAGCAAATGTAGGAATCTGATGCACAAAAGGGCAAAATAATTTATTCTGTGTTATTCAGGGACTCTGTATTAGGAGCTGGATCCAGAAGGCATGGCCCTTGGATCTCAGCCAAGTGTGGAATACTTTCAGGGAAAAAGCGCCATGAAATCTTTTATGTGTCCTGCCATTAACATTAACAATCTCCATTATACAGAAAGTCTAAATGAACTTTGTTATCAAATGTGTAATTTAACTTTAGAAAATTAAATAAAGTTCAGAATAAAATTATGAACTGCACAAGTAAGTTTTTTGTCTACTTGGGATATTCTGTTCTCACCAAATTTTGGCTACCTTCCTATTCCCTAAAACCTGACAGGTTAGAGGTCTTGAAGAAGAAATAACAAGCTGTTGTATTTCAAGTTTACATATGCCTTGCATAGAACATCGCATAGTTTTGAAAAGAATAAAGCCATTAGGATAATATCTTAGATCTTCCCCCTTGAGTGCCATCACTGTCTTCTCTTCTGGTTTTGTAATATTTATAAAGAGCTTTGTATGTTCACTCCACATTATAAACGGTATGTCCGTATCACATATTTGCTAATCACACACTGCGATACATTCATACCACATCCCATTTCTACTGACAGGATGTGGGTAGAAAGTCAGATAAACTTTCACTTTTGGAATGCTTTAAAAGCACATCAAGCTTAAGAATGGAGAGAAATGGTGTCATTCATGGTGTGGTTCAGATCATCATGATTTTTATTAGTCAAGCTCCACAGCAGTTTCTAATTTTCCTTAAAGAGAACCTTCAGGTTCAGACTGGGATCATCAGAAGCATTGGGGACTGGAAAGATCCCACACACTGTAATGTTTGTAACATGACACACTAGGAAAAGATGGAGGAAATAAAAGATCTCTCTTCTCCTCAGAGAGGTAAGAGACTGGACACGCTATGAAATGAAATTAATGAAATGGAACCAGACAGGATGGGCAAAGAGGAGTCTAGGCTGCAGGAATACATACAAAGCAGAAAGAGTTGTCAGACTTTTGAACATTACTGCACTCTCCCTTACTCCTCCATGTTTTTGTTACTCCTCCTGATGTTCCAGCCTTCACAGAAAAGCTGTTTTAACAAGATGTGTGTATTTGTCATCTGTTTTAGTGAAGACTGATGACTTAGTTTAAACGGCCAGTGAAGGTGAGTTTCAGCTAAACTGCTCGACTGCACTGAATCACACATGCAGGCTGTTCTCTGCTGCGGGGCAACAGCCTGCAGCAGAGGAGAGGAGCAGCCAGCCAGGGAAGACAGTATTTTCTCTGAAGCAGATCTCAGGGCTTCCTTGACCATGCTCCTACCTACGTCAGGGAACACAACTGAAATAAGGATTAAAGGCAAAACAAGAAGGAAAACAGTAACAGTTTGATAGCATTTGTTCTCATTCTATAGATCTCTCATAACCCATAGATCTAGCACATCAAATCTGGATTTGTGTTTATAAACCTGTTAAATTAATAATATCTAAAAAAAATATATATATAGCCTTTTGAAAATTTTTGCTTAACATGGGATGGACTTTCAAGCCCTGAAGTAGCAAGCACACCCCCATTATAAAAAGGGGCAAGAAGCTTCACACAGTTGATATACACAGATTTACATTGTTGTAAAGCTATCTTCTATGGACCCCATTGGCAATATTGCCCACCAAATATTACTGTCTTTCTCAGAACTTTCTGGAAATTGATCATGTGTGGGAAACTGTGGCTTTTCAGGAGAATAATCCTGTGGCAACATGACTTAAGAGTAGAGGTTTTTCAATATGTGAAAGTTTGTGCCGAGGCTTTTTGAGTGTTTATTTGAACAAGCATACAAATAGAATGAAGATATTACTGGATTAGTATCTTAATTCGTGTTCCCTACACTCCTCATTTTCTAGGACTATATAGACACAGCACCATTCACCTTCCATGTACATTAAAAAGAAAGATTCAGTTTGCAGTCAAGATGTGAATAAACAAAAATGTTTATTACTGTGAACAGACAGGTGTTCAAAAGATTCCACAAAAATTATCCAAAAGGTAATCAGGAGACTGAAGCCCATTTCCTAAAGTGAAGAATTGCAGAAGCACTTCTGTAACCATCCTACCTTAACCTTCCTATATGCTTGTCTCAGTGTTTTACCTTGTAGCAGGGATTTTTATTGCAGAATTAGCATGATTTTAATTAATTTTTGCAACCATATTAAAGCTCCCAATTAAAGGCATTACCTCCTATCCATATGCTCTTAGTTTTTGTTATGTTTGTTTTGCACATTGCCAAGAGGAAGGTTAGAGTATGCTCTGAGAAGAAGCAAGTGCAGTCAACTTTCTGTTAGCCATGAGTGGGTTATCCAGGTGGCACTAACAATACATTGCAAACACATGGAAGCCAGCTGAAGTCTGGCAAAGCTTATCAGCTCAGATGTAGATATAGTCTTACTGGTTCCAAGATCTAACTTGAATGTCTTTATATCATGCTCTCAGGAACAGAAGGGATAACCTTAACCTTAGATGGGTTAACCCCATCTAATGATGACTCTGACAGACCGGAGCTGGCTTTGCACAGTTCCATGAGTGTTTTCTTCCTATTGAATACCCCAGCTTTTGGTACTCTAAAGATTTATTACTGTTGCATTAATGTGACTGAGCTATTTCTTGACCTGAGTGTCACTATGAGTTATGGGACACAAGCAGTGGGAGATTTATTCCTTGTGTTTTACAGGATGTTTGATGTTTTGGAAAGGGAGGACTTCCATTGCCCCACTCTGAAAGGACTTTATGTTCATTTGCCTGGAGCCAACTGTTGTAATTTGATGTAGTTTCATTGGAGTCAGAGTTATGTCAGGAAACCAGGTTACAAGGGAGAAGATTAAATGCCAAACACTTGTTTCATATTACTCTTGATCTTTCGTTAACAACTCACATGCTATTTCTACATTTGCTTTTCTAAGAAGACATATTCCAACCATTTCCTTGGAACAAAAAATGAAGACAAGAGTGATTCCCACAATTATATATGAAATAACTTATCTTAAATAATTACATTTTGAATAAAATTTAACAAAGGATAAAACAAATGGCACTGAATTAAATTAATGTTACATGTTTTTCTCCCTCATTTCTCTTAAAACTCAGACATCTGTTTTAATAAAATGTTCCCGTTAAACAAAATTCTAAATATAGTATTTTTAAATTGGTATGGTATTGAGTTATATAGACTGGTAGTTTTCCAAGGAAATAATTAGTTTTTTGGCATAATATGCCTGTCCTATACTGCTTTTTTAAAGCTGCAATACTATAATTAATTCTTTTTTACTAAAATGATTTTGATCCACTATAGACTTTACCTGAGGGAAAAATGAACAAACATTGAACCAATAAACTGAAATAAACTTTTAAAATTCCTCTTGTAATTACCAGTGTTAGCCACAGAAAATAAATATAATGAAGCATGCAATTTGGCAGTTCTCTTTCAACACTAACAGCTAAGAAAAAAATTGTTTCAAAAAAATCAATGTAAATATAAAACAAAAGAAAGAATTTTCTTTTGAAAACATTGGATCTCTTTGTGGTTTACAAAAAACCAACCCATCAGTAGTGTAAAAGACTAATTTACATACAATGCATAATAGCGGGGTGTAAGATATAAAGAAATAAGCAATTACTTTGTTATACCCAAAGCAGGTAGTTGAGAACAGGGCAAGGAAAGAGGAAACAAATGGATGAGGCAGTTGATATTAGCTTGAGGACATTCACCTTCCATTCTGTTGTACAGTGTAAATAAACTCAAAGATAGGCTCATCATTCACTGCTGTCATTTCTCAAAGTTGTATGTTTTGTGCACACACAGAGCTGAGACAGAGGAAGTAACGCCTGACAGTCTGCTGCCAGAGACTAGTGACAAACTCCTGTTCAGACCAGCAGTGGTGGATCTATGAAATAACTATCTGAAGCACCATGGTTCTTAGGGAGATATTGTCTGAACACATCAGTGTTTCATAAAACACAGTTCAAGCAGTCAATCCAGAGATTTAACAATTGGGGGAGACAAAAAGCAGATAATTCTGGTATATCACCATATGAATGAGTAGAGGAATGATGTCTGATTCAGGCTGAACTTAGGGTAGACAGAAGCAAGCATCAGTACAAAGAAGAGATGGTTATTAATTTTAAACTCCTCCAAAAGAAGCGGGAATGCAAGATTGACCTGCAACGAAGATTAACTCACAGCTGTAGCAGCTACACATGAATATTCTCAAGCTGTTTTAAACATCATTCAGCCTTCCATTCCTCAATTCTTGAAAGTAATAAAGACTGCAACTCATCCAAGGGTTTAAAATCATGTAGACAATCTGACTATAACAAAGACTTGAAGACCAAAGGACATAAAAGATGGATAAAAATTTAGTGCTGCTACTAGTATACACCAGAAGGTTAACTTTATAATGCTTAATAGCATCCCCAATTGGAACTGTGCCAGAGAGAAGGGAAAGCAAGAAGAACCGAACCTCTGGGAATTCATGAACTGATTGCCCCTTGTAGTTGAGGGAAATCTATTTGCAGAAACGAATTGACCTTGCCAGCTAGATAGAGACACAGATGCTAAATGATGTAACCAGGCTCCAAATCTGCTGAATCACATGTAGCTCTTGCAGCAGTGAAGAAAATGGTGGAAGCTATTTTTACTAGGGAAAGGATATTTTTGATGAAATAGAAGTGTCTCTATTGAATCCTCAACCAGTATCTAATGTAAATAATGGGCATATTAAAAGTATTGTTTAGTCCCATTACATTTTGTAACTTTATTAGTTTATCTGTTCTCACTGTCATGTTCACATATTTCTATTAAAATATATATATACACCTTCACTTCTCATGGTACCAAGAGAACAATTATAGCTCTTGATACTTGCAAGTAAAAAAGTAGCAGAAAAAGCAGAAATAGTCCAAACTGTAGAAGACATAAAACATACAAAACATAGACCTCACCTATTTTTTAGCCTTTCATGTTTTTAGAGGGCTTTTTTCCAAAATGAAGAATTCTATGTAAAATCTCAAATTTCCCCACACTTGCAACAAAACCCATTTTGCAGGAGAAATTAGCTCAAAATACCTAAAGAATGTCTTTAATATTTTTAGTGAACTAAGGTTACTGTGGATCATACAGGTTTAGACAAACTCAAGGCAAGTCTGCACCAGTTCATGGAAGAGAAATCCTTTGACAAATGCTAAATGCAAAGCCAGTGGTAGTTTCTATGCAAGTAGCTGGGACTGGAAGGATATCCATAGAAAGCTTAGTATAAACTGGTCCTGTTCTATCACTCTTCCCTAGGCATCTGGATTTAGCCACTACTGCAAACACGGTTCTGGTTTAGATGGGCTTTTTGGCCAAGCGCAATTCTTCTGTTGTTGTGACATCCAGACTCAGGAAACATCAATTTTCACACAGTGTTTTATGCTGATCTACAGAAAAGGGTATTCTCTTAATATGATGCATTTTAAAAGTCAAACCTAGAGTTTAATACTCCACATATCCAAATCATTAATATGTGTATCTTGTTCATTGCTGCAGCATGTCCTAGAACCTTGCAAACAAGGACTTTCTCAATACATTCCATGTTTGAAGGTACCTTTATTCAATTTTTCTTTTTCTTTCAGTACCAAAGATGGGCTTTGACTAACTGTAGAAAGGCAAAGCAAAACTCAGCTGACTCACAAATCTGGCTGCCTGCTACAGCATCCCAGTTTCTCACTGGCTTTATGGAAGGTCCAAAATTAGATCAGAAAAACAGCTTGATTTAGGTAGACGTCCAGAGAAGAAAGTAACAACTACGTCCACTTACTTCCACTGATTAAGCCTTAAGGTTTACAAACTGCCTTAGTGTTTGCATTCTGATATTGGTTGAAGGACTTAATTTAAGTTCCAAGTTATTAATAACATCAAGAAACATGATAGTTTCTTACACCTGAAGACACGAACCAAATGTCATTGCCTGGAATAGAGTCACAGTGATGCCTTCAAAGCAGACTCTCTGCAAGTTAGCTAGCTTGGGTACAGGCATCAGCCTGACCTGAGATGTAGGCAA
The DNA here is from genome assembly GCF_000687285.1 of Phaethon lepturus. NCBI lineage: Eukaryota > Metazoa > Chordata > Aves > Phaethontiformes > Phaethontidae > Phaethon > Phaethon lepturus. The sequence continues at coordinate 7,172 of NW_010556718.1, read as the reverse complement.
ATCGATTTTGATTTCAAAACCCACCCAAGGAACTTCATAAACATGCAGAGGGTTGTTTTATCTTGGCCTACACTCGTATCTTACCTACACTGTTACCCTCATTCAAACTAGCTAGTGCTAGTGCTCTACACCTGTAGAGCAGGTGTAACCTAAAACAGAATTCGATACAACAGACAAGCCACACAAGAAAACAATCAAACAATCCCTGTTAGCAACAAATAATGAAATAAGGGCAGACATTATTTAACTACTGCTGCATCTCTTTAAGAACTTTGTTGAAGAGAAAAGTGTTCAGGTGGGTTTAAAAGACAACTATGTGTAGGTGGATATTGGTACAACCTCCAATAAACAACTTCTGAGTTCTCTAGGTAAAGTAAAAATCAAAAGTGACCAAATCTCTGACAGATTTCTCCCTTTCTGGGAAGCTAATTAAGTAGATGCAGCCCCCATTCTCCTTAGAACTCATTGCTTCAAATATTTTAATATTGCATTTCTAAAAGGAAAATGGAAAATTACAAAAGCACGTCAATAATATAATGAGTTATATTTATAAGCCTCCTTTTTGCCAACTGACTCAGGGCACTATACAGACAATTAAAGTCAAATTATAATCACACAAATTGTTATGAATGCATGTTATTAGCTAATTAGAGAAAAAATCTAAACCCCAAAATTAGACTAAAAATATACAAATGTGGCATTATTAAAAGCAAACAGTAGAGCAAAACAAGTTGTTTGTCTTAGTGGTGTTTCAGGAAGTTTAAAGATATTTTTAATATTTTTTGTGATTTGTTTAACTTGTATTTTGTTGGGGTTTTTTACCTTAAAAGATATGAAGCAAGATTTTCAGACATCTCAAATTCTCATGAAATATTTATACGCCTGAAACTTACCCACGGATAGAATAGCAAATGCTGACCCCAGGCAGCTGGGCTTTCTGCAACACGTGCCAAAGAGTAGCTTGAAAAATCCCTCCCCTTATACTAGGGAACAACTTAAAGTTGTCAGGAAGAAGGACACATTCCCTTCCAGAATTTGTGTGTGAAAATCTAGGCTGCCAGCAATTACCTCTGTCCCTTCAAGACTGACATCCTGAAATTTTCTTCTTCATCCGTTTTCCAAAAAAAAAAGTAGTCAGATGTCATTGCTACAATGTACAGACTCTGTAAATATTGAAATTTTTGCTATGGAGGTAATTTACTCTGCTTTCTAGTGAGTTCTCTTCTGAGAAAAGATTGATCTATGTTTGGACCTTTTCCAGAAAAAGGTGAGAATCCAACCAAATCTTCTATTCATTTTTACAGATGGCCACACTATTCAAGTTATTTTATTCGAAAACAAAATGTCTAGCATTTCATATTGGGAAGAGCTTTGCATTTCTGATTTGTGTTGGATACACTTTGAGCATGTTTATTGAAGTCAGGCCTCGGGGATTTGGCAGAGTGGGAGATGCAGTTCAGCTGAGTGTAGGCATTGACAGCATCAATGTCTAACTCTAAGCTAGCCACCTGGAATCTTTCCATTACCAGGGGGAAGAAGTAAGAACTTTGAGTGCTCATTTCATCTGATCTACTTAAGTTTCAGGCACTTAGTTCTCTTCATTGAAAAAAAATGAAGCTACTTCAGTTCCTTTCTGAAAGGGAAACCCTGTTTATAAGGTGGCTTACCAGGCCAAATAAAACCTAATTTGCTGATGAAATCCATTGTCACCTGTAGAGTATTAAACAATAAACATAAAAAAAGGATGAAAGCGGCATCAAGTGGTTATCCTATATGTCTTTGACTCAGACTCAAGTCAAGTAAACACTTACCATTTCTGACCAATATTTACAGTTTTCAGCTACTTCAACATAAATCTTCACTGATGGAATTTAAGCTTATTGGTTTTTAACTTATGTATGGTCATGGAGAAAAGTTAATTTCCTGGTCTGCAGCAACCCTTCTGTATATTTTAATACTGCTACCATGTCCTCACTTGATCTTCTTTGTCATTTCATAACTAGAGACTTTCTTGTTGACAACCACAATTCAAAATATTTTGACTTTGTTAAAAACATGAAAAAGAAGGAAAATATATTTAAAATGCTTTCACTGCCTTTAAATACTGGGGCTTTCAAATATTTTGTCTTTTGTTTTTTCCCTTCAGCTGAACAGGTTTTATTAATGCCAGTTTGACAGCCTTCAAACACTTTACCTGTTCTTGTAAGAGTCTGTTTAGATGGTCTGTAGAACAGTTGTTCATAGCAAAGTTTTATTTTGTTTTTCTTAAGCTAAAGCACAAACACACAAACATGTGGGGCAGCAATAAAGAAGAAAGATTTGAAAGAAATTTCTATCTATGGTACTGTCTTTCACGTGAATCCAACAGTTCGGGTAAAGTGTTCCTTTTTTGTCTTTTTATTTGGCTGCTGCACATTGAAAGTTCTCAGAAATTGTTGTTCAGTAGTGATACTGTAAGTTTTAAATACCAGATCCCAAATATCCCTATGAGGCGGGAAGAGGAAGAAAATCAGCCACATATTGCCTTACGACTCTCCAGTTTGTGCTGGTTTTGGCTGGGATAGGGTTAATTTTTTTTCACAGTAGCTCCTATGGTGCTATGGTTTGGATTTGTGACCAAGACAGTGTTGAAGTTTTCCTTTGGCAATGTTTTAGCTATTGCTGAGCAGTGCTTACACAACACCAAGGCATTTTCTGCTTCTCACAGTGCCCTGTCGGCAAGTAGGCTGGGGGTGCACAAGGGGCTGGAAGGGGACACAGCTGACCCCAACTGACCAAAGGGATATTCCTTACCATATTACACTGTGCTCAGCAATAGAAACTGGGGGAACAAGGAGGAATGGGGGGATGTTCAGAGTGATGGCATCTTCCCAAGTAACCGTTATGCATGATGAAGCCCTGCTTTCCTGGAACAGGAAGCTAAATACCCACCTACCGATGGGAATTGGTCAATGAACTCCTTATTTTGCTTTGCTTGTGCATGCAGCTTTTGCTTTACTGTCTCTATCTGAACCCACGATTTTTTGCACCTTTACTTTTTTGATTATCTCCCCCATCCCACTGTGGGGGAGTGAGTGAGCAGCTGTGTGGGGCTGAGCTGCCTATTGGGGTTAACCCCCAACACAAACATCTGTAACTACTGAGGGGTGAGAGTATCATTGCACTACAGGCAGAAAACAGCACACTGACTCAGTGACGCACATTTGATCCCACAGCCAGGAACAATGCCATTTCAAATTGACCTTTGCTAGGAATCATGAAGTTCCTCCATCATTTTTTTATGTATCCCTAGCTTAATGAACACAGCCCTAATTTCTTCCATCTGATTTATCCCGCGGTTCAAAAGAATTTATGAAGACATGAAAATAAGGGGGAGGAAAGATGACAGCTCCCTTTTGAATGAAACTTATTTCAGGTAAACAACTTGTGCTTTCACTATTTCAATGTTAAACATATACTTCACTTTAACAAGCAATCAGGCCGAAACAGGGAGAAGTAACTTAAGCCAAAAGAGATGGAAAGAAAACATTTCAACAGCAGTTCCTTTTCTTGTCCATTTTTTTCCCCCTTTCTTCCTGGATGAAACTTATTTCATTTTCTGATCCTGAAATTACATTGTGATCTCAAAGTCATTTCTATTCTTTGTGCTGGAACACAGAGATTGCTGGTTACACATGTTCTATTTTTTTCACCTTCTGTAAAACAGAAGGCTTGCAGGAGTACTATTTTGACTAAGACTAAAAAGAAATCAAGAGACAAAGTCACTGTACAAGTGCTTTAAAAGCTTGTGTGTGGTGTATGAAAATTGTAATCCAGCACAGTCATCTGTCTGGAAATAAACCACAAGTGCTGTCTCTGTGTTAAGTTTCCCCTCAAAAAAAGAAGTCAAACTAACTGTAATACAGTCCTGAAGCATAAAGGATTTAGGTGTCAAATTTGGGGGGAATAAAAAACATCTTCACAAACAAGATACAAACAAGAAGGCATGAAGACTTTGGTCTCAGGAAATGCACTCAAGGTACCTGTCATGGGTTGAGCAAGTAAGATCACTACTGTACATCACTCCGATTCAAAATTAAGCATAGGTCAAAATGAAAAACAAATCAAAGGTCTCCATTTAGTTGTCCATTAAGAACCCTAAAGTAAAATGCCAATGGTGAACTTCACAGTAAAGTCAGTAATAAGGAAGGTCATAGGCTAGAACTTAGTATTGGAAAAAAGCACAATCTCTCTGTTTTTCCTTTTGTGTACTTCATCATGTTATTGTAGATCCTGAAGAGTGAGGACCATCTAGTCTTTTTGTCCCATCGTTATAAACAGGAATGATTATGGCTGTACCTGCTCTTACCTCTTGGCATGAGACAGAGCCCTAGTCTAACAATCATTCACACCAGCCCAGGGTGAGAGAAGGTCCTGTTCACAGGAATACCTCTTCTATTGCGTGTCCAGGTTTCATCTGATAAACTCTCACACTTGACTATGATACAAGTCTGGACAGCAGTTCTTAACATCTTTCCACAATATACATGTAACCTGCAGTTATGCCTCTGTGATCAAAACAGGCTTGATGTCCCAGAGAGAAACAAGCACCTTCAGAAGATGAGTCAGCTTTTCCTAAAAAGATACAGATTCTTCAAATTTGGCTTAGACAACTTACTTTTAAGAATAATAAAAAATATCATGAGCTCCCTCTCTTTTTCTTCACCCATTCTTTACCACAGAGGGCACTAAGAAATCTAGCTTAATCAACCATCCTCCTTTTAGACAATTAAATATGAACAAAACAAGGAAAATAGCAATCCTTGGCTGGAAGGTCCCATCTGTAACATTTTGATGTCTGCAAGTATGAATACACCCAGCAGTTTAGAGAACAAGCGGACATGTGGAGGTGTTCCCAGGGTTACATATTGCTTCCTGGTACTCTTTTTTGTTCTACTGGTGAAATAATTTGGTCAGCTCTAAATGAATTTCTTTAATTCTGGACATGAACTCAGCTGTCCAGAGTAGTGTGGTAGCCATCCGCCAAACCAATCTATAGATTCTGCCCTAGCAATATCAAAATCTGAAGTATGAATGATTGTCACTATAAAGTAAGATAATTATGTTTTATATTACGTAACTTTCCTATAAGGTGGCATGATGTATGGCACAGGTTTTGCATTTTCTGAATAAGTCCACCAATGTCAATGAATCCAGTCATGTGAGAAAGACTGCAGAACTGGGATAAACCTTTGAAACTGAATAGAGAGTTAGAGACTCTCAGAGTCTCTTTAAAGAGTTTAATAGAGAATGATACCTTCATTTTAACAATTTATAGGATGGTTAAAAAAGCAATTTTAGAAAGACTCTCATTTTCTATTAAATTCTATAAGGTATTTAGAGTAATTTCTATGAAACTCAGTATTTCCATTTCTATAATTTATGTACAGTTCTGTAGAAGTTTTTTTGTTTTATTCTTACTAAATCCACCAGGCTTTTCCAGAAGGATCTGTAGCTTCCTATTTTCAATGTATTTAATTTTGGAAGACCTAGCTTGTTTGTTTATTTGTTTTAAAAACACACACAAAAAAAATCTACTGTCATGAAATTCAAAGTGATCAGTAAAGAGTTAAAATAATTCATAGGCTTCCTCACTCCCACATCGCTGGCAAGCAGCTTCTGATTCAGCTGTTGGTAGACTTGCAGCAACAATGTATACACAGAAATTAATAGTACTAGATATAAAATAAGAAGAAAAACTAAAAGGTCCCCATTATACTTGATACACCTGGGATAGCACAAGGTAAGCTGCGCACAGCACATGGTGCATCATGCCTCTTATTTTAGATGAATGGCCAAAGCTTCTGGAAAGCATATGGCTTAAGCAAATTAAGAGAGTCTGGAGCTGTTTACTAATGAGGAAAAACCAAGCAAACAAAAACAAATGTATTAGTCCATCACTAAGTAAAGGGCACTGTATGACAGCAACAAAATAAACAGATAAATCAGTAAAATCCAGTAATGCTGCCAAATAAATCATAGACTCAGTGACAATTAAATGTAGTGTACTTTGACTCATAAATAGTGTCACGTCCTTCCAGGCTAAAAAAAGACTTTGTAAAACTTTCCATGCAATCATGTTAGTTTAAATCACCTGAATTAGCAAACAATAGATGGCATTTAATATGAGAGGGAAAAGTAATTTGGCAGAAAGACCAAGTTATTAAGGTTTGTTGCTTTCTCATACTTTTTAAAACACTAAGGACAGGAAAGACCATTGTAATCATGCGATCAAGGGTCCTCACAGATCGTTAAGCCAAGGCATGAAGTAAGCTTCTGTACAAGCAGCAGACTGACTCTTGCTCAACACAGCCAGGCATTGGTCTGAGCTCTTCAGTGGATTCCGATCAACCTCTCCACAATAAACCACCTCCTATTTAGACTGTCCACCAAGTTCTAACACTAAGACTCATGGCAAGGAACATGAAGGTATTATGTTTTAGGAATCAAGGTCTCATACTAGTACTAGAAATAAATTTGGAGTCAAGCCAAGCTCTGATGCCCCAAGGTATTCACACAGATATGTTTGATATCATGTTATATCATCTTCAGTCCGCAGGGCAGCATATGGGTTTCTGCAAGCGAAATATATTTCTTCAAAGGCCTGGTTAATAAAACACCTGATTTTCTTGGACCAAGCGTCATAAGCAAATTTAAATCTTCAGAATATACCTTATTCTTGTATTGAAAGTAGAGTCATCCAATCCAGCCACAGTTCAGAAAACCAGTAAAAAATATTATGCCTCCATATTTTGCCTAAGAGAGCTTTTTATTACAGATGTGACTGAAAGCATATTGTGAATGTGCTATTAATACATTATTCTGGTATATACTCTCTAATGTTTGCAGGAAAGAAAAAAGACTGATATTACTATGCATAAGCTTGGAAATATGTCTTTATCATCTGAGCTGCTTATTTGTTTACGTTCAGCTACCAGCTTTGAACTGTGTAATAGCAAGGCGAGAGCAGAGTTCAGCTTTGTTTTCGTTAAAATACAGATATTTCTGTCAGTTTGGAACACAGCAGTCTTACTGGCTTATCCCCTCCACCACAATATTTTTTGCATAGAATCTTTCAGAAATGCAAGTATGCCAGATTATACACAGAATCATAGAATCACAGAATCACTAAG